>NC_061070.1:1088517-1273619 GCF_021917145.1 Hypomesus transpacificus | reverse complement strand
CATTAGAACAACCAAAGGAGAGCTGTAGCTACAGCATCAGCAGCTGGACTTCGGGCAGGGCTTAATCGTTACATTAATGAGTCCCCCCTCAGCCGAATGTGGAATACGATGCAGGACACAGAATTTACAGCTGCCAACAACGTCTTCAAGGGTGTCCTCAAACAAATGCAAAAGGCTGGAAGGGACAAGTCAGCACATCACCCACCGATTTTATCAGCGGACCAGGCCATCCTTAAGGGCTCTGATGCACTCCATCCATCCAACCCCAGAAGCCTGTTCAAACAAGGTTTGGTTCGACATTCAGTTACACTTCGGCTGCAGAGGGAGTGAAGGCAATAGACACCTGAAGCCTGACTCATTTGTGCCAAAAAATTATGTGAACGGTTGCCGGTTGCCCTCGGCTGGCCTGGGAATGCCTCAGGATCCCCCAGGAAGAGCTGGTGGAAGTGGCTGGGGGGAGGGAAGTCTGGGCCTCCCTGCTTAGGTCGCTGCCCCCGCGACCAAATCCCCGGACAAGCGGCAGATGACGGAGGGACGGACGGTTGCCGATATTTTACAATGTCCAACGAGGAAACTAAGAATCATAAAGAACCCATGGAAAGGGGCCAAGGAAAACCAAAGGGGAGCAATGTATGAAGAGCCAGGCAATCCTCTCTGCCCCGTCGCCTCTCTGGTGAAGTACCTCGCTAAGAGCCCCCCAGGTGCGACGGCATTTTATCTCCAGCCAATGAGGGCCTTTGAGCCATCGGACACGTTTTGGTATATGTCAACTCCCCTTGGCGTGAACCAGCTGGGCAAAATGCTCCCTCGTCTGTGCCAGGAGGCAGGGACATCGGTGAGATATACCAACCACAGCCTGCGTGCCACAGCCAAACAAAAGCTGTCAGAAGCAAGACTTGCGAGCAGGGAAATCATGGCAGTGAGTGGCCATGGGTAAGATCTGACTTTCAGCCACTGGTTGCACTCAGTAACATTGCACTACTGACTATACCTCGCCACCAGGCTCCTGTATGGTCATTGACTTAGTCACTGATCTGCAAATTTGCACTTTTGAACTGTACTCCACTTAGGTTAGAATAGGTTATAGGGTTGAAACAGGTTTTATGTGCATTAGGGTTAGTATAGTGTACTATTTATTGTTATCTGTAATTTAGGTAGTTTTAGTATTAGGGTCAGTATAGTCGATTATTTATTGCTATCTGTATATATAGGAAGTTTCAGTTATTTAAGCTCAGCTATAGATGTAAATTATGTTCCGTGTACTTATATGTTATGTTATGCCAGGTGCTTGCGTTGTCTTGTCTTAAGAATTTCAGTGAATTTAACATGAAACTGAATTAATCGTTCATTGCGTGATAGATACTTTTTGAGAGATAGCCTATCGTTTTTTTTTGTGAGGGTGTCATTTACATCATAAATTTGTTGAAACCACATTATATGACATTAAAGATGATAAACAAAGTATGAAAAAAAAAAAAACATAGGTCTACCTTAATGTAATAAGCGATAAAACATTTAATGTGGTCACTACTACACATAATTTGGTCTGCTACTTTTTGCCAGCCCTCGTTCTTGGATTTTGCAGACTTTGAGTTGTTCCCTGGCGTTTTGAGTAATTCAAATTCGGAGTAACCTTCGAGCAAGCTGTTTGTAAGTGGCACTCCGTTCTTGTATATTATGCCACTTATGGAGCAGGTTTCTAGCAATAAGTACGACGCGAAATTCAATTTTCAAAAAACAAATCTTCGGTTTAAACCTTTACTGAGAAAAACTTAATATACAAACAAACATGAATTCCTTTGGTCTAGTAGTAAATCGTTATATTAATAATCTTCGTGGTGTCGTCGTCGGTCGGTCAGAAAACTTTGTTGCTCCGTAACCTGACCATCTCAACTGCAATGCATTCCACTCATTTATCCAATTAATGCACTATACAGTCACGAAATTAAACAATATTTCTCCATACATTAAACCATGTCTTTACAGATGTAAATAAACAATATTCTAACTATTAATTTATACAACAAACTCTTCAAATTGGCTCCTCCACTGTTGCTCTATTGCGGAAAAAACGGGGGTGCTCCTTTTGGCCACAGTGAGCAGCCATAGACTTATGTGAGCAGCCAATAGCAGCTTTGCTGATCAAGGTTTCTATTATCGATACATACCCCCTTTTAGACCAACGCATAACTCAATCCAGCTATACTAACTACAAACAACATGGGTGTTCGAAGAACCGAATTAGCCAGATCATGATTAGCAAGATGATGTCATCTTGGATGTGTCATTTGATCTCGGATGTAATAAGCGACGTACGGAAAATGGGCCCCTGCCCCAATGGGCCCAATTAAATATTTTCATAGTGTTGTTTTTTTTAAAGCACTGTGATGCTAACATTTTCTCTTGCGGTCTCTCTTCGTTTATGTTACATAGATCGGAGAGCTCCCTCGCTAGTTACTGGCGACCCTTGCTGGACAGCAAGAAGCACTGGAGCCATAATTTGGGAGGTCACGGCAACGGAGACATGGCAAAGTTGCAAAGGACACCCGACACCCCGCGTATAGGCCTATGTCACACAAATGATCAGAGCAGAGACAATCCATATCTAACCCCCTAAAACCCAATTTTATATTTCAACATCACCTTTAGCTCTCCAAAAAAGACATTTGCAAATAAGATTTTTTTTGAACGACCACATTTACATTATGTTATAAGACTGGATGTTGATGCCATCAAGCTCTTAAAAGAACTCCAACACAGAAAAGAGAGATCAACGGAACAGAGAAACATAAATATACAGCTTTGCCTACAGTTCTGCTTCTTCCATTGGTCTCCACCGCCCAGTCTGAATGTCTCGACTGCCATGGTTACAGTAGCTAACTGCCAAAATTAGAAGAAAAACAATCTGACATATAACTGTTAAACCAGAATGCATTAGCCTATATGTATGTAGGCCTAGGTTACTTATTACAGTACAACACTTTGACATAACATGTATAGTCTGTTTATTTTGCTCTATTAGCTACATTTTGGAAAAATGTCTGAACAGTGTGTCCAACTAGCCTAGCCGGTTGGGGTCCCTTTGCGCTAGCTCTGTAGCTTAAAGTTCACTCAAACCTAGCTCATTACAGTAACTTTACTCACTGTTGTAGGCATACTACTTATCGCAAAACTTTTTGATATTTTTCCACTTTCATTTACTTACCTAACAACGACTGCGCCTTCCATGTGAAGATAAAGGACGGTTTATAAAGTGAACGCCTCTGACTCGCGAGTCTCTGGCTCTAGATATGCTTGTAATATAACACGGAATGACCATAATGGAATGTTCTTCCTTAAACAGTCAGTGATGAGCCGACGATGTGCCGACGTATCTGCGACGTTTGAAATAGAGCACAAAGATGAGAAGACGTTGGCAAGACGTATGTGTGCTATCTGGGGTATTTATGCGTCGTTGCTAACGTGTGCTGACGTTGTGACGTTAGGCTTGCACTGATTTCCATTGGCGACAAAATACACTTCGCCACAAAAACTTAATTTCAACTTAAACCGTGCAACGGAACGTAAACAAAAATACAAGCAACTCAATCTCTACCAAGACGAACCTTTTGACACCGACGTTGTTTATGTAGTCCAAATATTGAGGGATCCTCAGGGGTGGGGAAATAAATAAGAAATAATATATATATGAGAGAACAATGGTTGTGCTCGCCGAAGGCGTGAGCACACCCAATTAAATGAAACTAAGCGTAGGAACGTAAATTGTTTTTTGGAGGGAATTCGCTTTTTCAACCGTTAATCAACTTCTTTCAAAGGCGCTGGCTAGCGAACAGAATGGCAATATAAAGTGGATATAGCCTACTTTCCCTATGTTTAGATGTTTATGGTGGTAAGACAATTTAACAGAGAACCAATATAGTAAATGCAATTTAGAACGTAATAAACAGCAGACAAATGGCAAAGGCCCTATCTATAATTCCAGAAATCTGTTTGTGTGTGCCACCAATTTGATCACGGGCACTATGCACTATCCATAGTTCAAGTAATCTGTATTTGTGTGTTTCACTGACATCTTAATCACAGGCACTATGCACTAGTTTACTACAAATTACCCGTTCTGTCTCTGTATTAAACATTAGTTATTCGAATTACCAGCCAAGAACTTCCTGGAACTATCTTGAGTCTACGTAAAGCCCTCAAGTCTCCCAGCTCCACGGGACGGGGCGAGTTTGTGTCCATTCCCAGTTTCTCTGTCAGCACACAGAAGCTGGAGAGGGGGGGGAGAGAAAAGGGAGGAGGGGAGAGGAGAGGGGGGTGGGGGGTGGGAGGGGGGAGGGCAGAGGAGAAAGGAGAAAAGAGGGGGAGGAGGAGAGAGGTGCTAGCCCTATCCCTCCTGTTATGACAACAAGCCCACTGTAATGCAGAGATGAGAAGAGGAGTATGAGGGGTGGATGAGTTACTGCCTCACAGCAGAGGCCGAGGGGCCAACATGTCTAAGGGTTAGTGTCCGTGTCTAACACCGGCAGCTTGGCAGGACTTCAGAACAACCAGACAGATCACAGAACACGCAAGCACTCTGGAATCCAGAACAATTCAAAGATTCCACGGATTGGGGGAAAGAAGCATTCAGGAGAAAGAGATGTGTCACCTGTCTTCTCTCCTCGGTTCACCTTCATGTTCTGTGCTCAGTTCTGGGACGATTCTCCATGTTAATGAAAGGCTGAGCTGGTTTCACCCTGGGTTCAAAGCAAGGATATGGTTAAACTATTACAGTTAAATTGGTTATATTTAGGTTAAATGCTTCTTCTTCCATCTCAGGTGGAAGGGAGGTGGGAGGGTCCATACCTAGAGCAGGTGGAAGGGAGGTGGGAGGGTCCATACCTAGAGCAGGTGGAGGGCAGGTGGGAGGGTCCATACCTAGAGCAGGTGGAGGGCAGGTGGGAGGGTCCATACCTAGAGCAGGTGGAAGGGAGGTGGGAGGGTCCATACCTAGAGCAGGTGGAGGGCAGGTGGGAGGGTCCATACCTAGAGCAGGTGGAAGGGAGGTGGGAGGGTCCATACCTAGAGCAGGTGGAAGGGAGGTGGGAGGGTCCATACCTAGAGCAGGTGGAGGGCAGGTGGGAGGGTCCATACCTAGAGCAGGTGGAGGGCAGGTGGGAGGGCCCATACCTAGAGCAGGTGGAAGGGAGGTGGGAGGGTCCATACCTAGAGCAGGTGGAGGGCAGGTGGGAGGGTCCATACCTAGAGCAGGTGGAAGGGAGGTGGGAGGGTCCATACCTAGAGCAGGTGGAGGGCAGGTGGGAGGGTCCATACCTAGAGCAGGTGGAAGGGAGGTGGGAGGGTCCATACCAAGAGCAGGTGGGAGGGTCCATACCTAGAGCAGGTGGAGGGCAGGTGGGAGGGTCCATACCTAGAGCAGGTGGAAGGGAGGTGGGAGGGTCCATACCTAGAGCAGGTGGAGGGCAGGTGGGAGGGTCCATACCTAGAGCAGGTGGAAGGGAGGTGGGAGGGTCCATACCTAGAGCAGGTGGAAGGGAGGTGGGAGGGTCCATACCTCTTCCCTCCATGCTGCACATGTGGGGATATGTGTGTTCAGCACCAGAGATAGATCATCCCGCAGTGCAGACCTGTCATGGGAAACTGACTAAATAACAAATATTTATTTTAGAAATATGACTATTTATAGGACACTGCTTGATGGGGGTTTGTCATGTGTATTTACCAAAGCTGATAAAATATTTTGTTTACATAAATTATCTTTATCATCAACAATGTCAACATGCCTTCCATGTTGGTTTGTATCACAGAAAGCCTGATGTGAGAAACACACCACCAGGGTCAGACTTAAAAACATAGTTATAATTTGATGTACTTCTTCAGTTATATGAGTGTGTAGTAAATGTTTTGTGTGTGTGTGTGTGTAGTAACCGTGTTGTATGTGTGTGTGTGTAGTAACCATGGTGTGTGTGTGTAGTAACTGTGGTGTGTGTGTTTAGTAACCATGGTGTGTGTGTGTGTGTAGTAAATGTTTTGTTTGTGTGTGTGTAGTAACCGTGTTGTGTGTGTGTAGTAACCATAGTGTGTGTGTGTGTGGTGTGTGTAGTAACTGTGGTGTGTGCGTGTGTGTTTAGTAACCATGGTGTGTGTGTGTGGTGTGTGTAGTAACTGTGGTGTGTGTGTGTGTGTTTAGTAACCATTGTGTGTGTGTGTGTGTTTAGTATCCATGGTGTGTGTAGTAACCATGGTGTTTGTGTGTGTAGTAACCGTGGTGTGTGTGTAGTATTCGTGGTGCGTGTGTGGGTGTAGTAACCATGGTGTGTGTGTGTGTAGTAACCGTGGTGTGTGTGTAGTATTTGTGGTGCGTGTGTGGGTGTAGTAACCGTGGTGCATGTGTGTGTGTAGTAATCGTGGTGTGTGTCTGTAGTAACTGTGGTGTGTGTGTTTAGTAACCGTGGTGTGTGTGTAGTATTCGTGGTGTGTGTGTGTGTAGTAACCGTGGTGTGTGTGTAGTATTCGTAGTGCGTGTGTGGGTGTAGTAACCATGGTGTGTGTGTAGTATTCGTGGTGCGTGTGTGGGTGTAGTAACCGTTGTGTGTGTGTGTGTTACAGGTAGTGTTTGAGGCGCTACACAGTCAGGAGCCGCGAGGCTACGTGGTGGGCTGGATCATAGCCATCAGCCTGCTGATTGGGATCCTGCTCTTCCTGCTGCTTGCTGTGCTCCTCTGGAAGGTAATACACACACACACCACAACTACACACCACACTTCTTCTATTCCTGGTCTTTCTGTCTCACTCTATCTCCATCTATCTAATCCTAACCCTCCCTTTATCTCATCTATCTCCCCTTTATCTCCATCTATTTCCCTTTATCTCCCTTTATCTCATCTATGTCCCTCTATTTCCATCAATCCATCTATGTCCCTCTCTCTCCCCTGTACCTACCCCTCTCTCCCACTGTACCTACCTCTCTCTCTCCCCTGTACCTGCCCCTCTCTCACCCCTGTACCTGCCCCTCTCTCACCCCTGTACCTGCCCCTCTCTCTCCCCTGTACCTGCCCCTCTCCCTCCATACATTTCCTTTTCTTCCCCGGTACCTGCCCCTCTCTCCCCTGTACATCACCCTAAACCTCTGACCTCACCCTCTCTTTCCGTCTCTCACTCATATCTACCCCTATTTCACCCGTACCTCACCCTTACCCTTTCTCTCTCTACCCTGTACCTCACCTTCAACCTCTCTCTCTCCCTCTCATCTCTTTCCCCATTGTAAACACATAAACATCTCGTTCTCCCTCCTTCTCCCCTTTTCTACCTCTCACCCTCTGTTTCTCCCTTTCTCACTTACTCACACTCTCCCCCTTCCTCTCCCCTTTGTTCCCCCTTCCTCTCCCTCCTCTCTCCCCTTTCCTCTCCTCCTCTCTTTCCCTTTCCAGATGGGGTTCTTCCGTCGGCGTTACCGGGAAATCCTGGAGGCGGAGAAGAACAGGAAGGACAGCGACGAGAGCTGGGACTGGGTGGAGAAGAGTCACTGAGAGGCGTGGCGAGGGGCCCCAGTGAGCCAATGAGGGCAGCGACATGGTGACACAGGACCCATCGCCAGCCCCCTTAAGCACAAGCCCCGCCCTCCTGTCTTCCATATGTGGAAGAGAAGAATATTCTCCTGATTTTTCGGAGACTTGACTGACATTTACGTTTGTGTGTGTAGAGATACAGGAAGTTTCATCCTAAAGCCTTGCGGGCGTGGCTCCTCAGGGAGTGTGACTCCCCAGAGATTTGCTATGTAACTCTGTTGAACCCTGTGAAGATAAACATAGAAAACCCTAACCTATTGCCAGCTAACCAGCCAGCTAACCATCCTGGTGACCAGCCAGCAAGCTAACTAGCCAGGCAACCAACTAGCTAACCAGGTAGTTAGCCAACCAGCTATCCAGCGAACTAGCCAGCTAGCCAACAAGGCAGTCAGCCAAGCAGCCAACTAGCCAACCAGGTAGCTAGCCAATCTGGTAGCTAGCCAGCCTGCCGGTAGCTAACCAGCCAACTAACCAGCCAGGCAGCCAACTAACCAACCAGGTAGCTAACCAGCCAGGTAGCTAGTCAACCTGGTTGCTAGTCAGCCAGCCAGGTAGGCAGTTGTTTCAGCAGACTGCCCTGTCTGTGGGGATCATTGATACTAGACTTCACACCCTCAGGTCTCTTGGTCATAGCACACTTTATTTTTATACCTGCAGTCTAAGGCCACATTGTACTATGTGGCTTCAGGAGAAACAGCGGGGTGGGTGAGGCCAAAATATCGTATATTTTTATAAAAGCACTGAAGTCAGATAACAGCTGATGCCTTTTTTTTTAGCTTGTCAGCGCCAAAAATATGTAATGTGCAGTGTTTTTGAGTGAGTTTATGTGTTCAGATTTGAAAATGAAAGATTGTATCTGGATCTCTGTTTCCTTTCCTTCGGTATGTCTCAGTCCCAGTGCCCAGAGATGGTTCTAGTCCCAGTCCCAGAGTTGGTCCCATTCCCAGAGCTAATGCCCATCCCTTAGCTAGTCCTAATCCTGGACCGAGTCCTAGTCCCAGTGCTAGTTCTAGTCCCAATCTCAGAGATGGTCCCAGTCCTAGTCACAAACCCAGAGCTAGTTCTAGTCCCGGTTTCAAAACTATTCCCAGACCCAGTCCTAAATATCCTTCACCTTTGACATGATCAAGGTGGCACACATGCTTGAGTCTGGTTATGCTGGGTTAGAGTCTGATCATGGGTGAACCCAGGCCCATTTATGTTGACCAGACACATGACAGGAAACAGCATTCAATCACACCCTTTCTTAGAAACTCCCTCTCTGAGGTAGACTTCCACATCAAACAGCTTACAGAGCTAAATTGGTGGAGGACAGAGCTAGATAGGTGAAGGACAGAGGGAGGTGGGTGGAGGACAGGAGTGGGAAGGAAGAAAAGGGGATCTTGAAAGAGAGAGAGAGGAAAAGGGGACGTGAAAGAGAGAAAGAGGAAAAGGGGACGTGAAAGAGAGAGAGGAAAGGGGGATGTGAGAGAGACAAAGTGAGAGAGGGGAAAGGGGGGTGAGAGAGAGAGAGAGAAGAAAGGGGGATGTGAGAAAGAGAGAGAATGAAAGGGGGAACATGCCCCATCGGCATGCTTCTGGGACTGGCTGCTTAAGTCAACATATTGGAATGTTGAAAGTTGAAAATGTGCCTTCGTTAGAGAACATTCTGCTTTGGAATACACAACCCCCCCCGCCCCCTCCCCATTCACTCTCTCCCTCCTCCCTACAATACACGCATCCATCATCCCTGGCTTCCCCCTCCTCTCCCCTCCCCCACTCCCTTATGTAGTTATGTAGTTCTGAAGTGTGTACGTCAGACTGATTGTAGTGAGTCCTCAGATTAACATGTGTGTTAGCAGTGGGTGTTTGCTACCTGTGTTAGCTGCATGCGTGTGTTAGCAGCATGAGTGTGTTAGCAGTGTGTGTGTGTGTTAGCAGTGTGTGTGTGTTAGCAGTCTGTGTGTTAGCAACCTGAGTGTGTTAACAGTTGGTGTTAGCAGTGTGTGTTAGCAGTGTGTATGTGTTAGCAGTGTGTGTGTTAGCAGTATGTGTTACCAGTGTGTGTTAGCAGAATGTGTGTTAGCAGCATGACTGTTAGCATATTCAGAGGTGCAGACGGCCTTGGGTAAGGAGTGTTTTCATATTGTCTCTGGAGGAGGAAGCTCAACTGGCCATTCAGGCCCTCTAAACTACTCTCTCTTCATCTCTCTCTCTCTCTCTTCCTTTATTTGTATGGGTTTATTGTTTTGAGAGAATCACACTATCGTACTTTTTTACCATCTTAATTCCACTGGCATGGCGAATACTGTACATATTCACACCTTTCCTCTGCAACGAAAAGATCTCCTCTACTGATGAATGCAGAAACAAACACTTGATGTTTTATGTGTATCGTAACTGTGATGGTTAGTTGTTTTATCTGTATATTGTCACCTTTTTCACATATTTTGTATTTTGTTTTGAATATACTACTGTCACTGAATATCATATGTATAAAAGTATGGCTCTATTATGTTTGATGTTGAAACTGATGCTCCAAATGTATATTTATCGGTTGATAAAGTTGAGATTAAAGTGGTCTTTTCGTTCGTCTTTTGTTCAAAACAACAAGAGACTATTCCTGTCTGGCTTCCATCCAGCGAGCTGCGCTCAGTGGTGTGTGCTGCCCTCTGCTGGCTGCTTGGTGCTACTGTAGCCTGCTCTCCACTATCATTTACATTTATTCATTTAGCAGACACTTTTATCCAAAGCGACTTCCAAGAGAGAGCTTTACAAAGTGCATAGGTCACTGATAATAACAACAAGATAGCCCCAAAGCATTGCGGGTAGCCAAAACAAGCACACATTGTGAACAACCAAAAATTAAGTGCCAAAGGGAAAAACCATATGAGCATGTAGGTAAGCAAGTTACAATTTAAACAACATAAATCTGTAAGTGCAAGTGTACCTGTAGAAAAACAAGCAACAGTAAAACAAAATAAAAATATAAGATTAACTAAAATAGAATACAACAGTTTAAATCAACTACCACTAACCAACAACAGCAACAAGTCTCTAAGCAAGAGTCATTGTGATCCTTGAAGAAACTAGCATTGGGTTCAGCAAACCATTCCTGAGTACCGTTTTACTCCCGGAACAAGTGTGTCTTGAGCCTTCTCTTGAAGGTGGAGAGACAGTCTGTGTCTCTGATGGAGGTGGGGAGCTGGTTCCACCATTGGGGGGCCAGGCAGGAGAAGAGCTTGTGTTGGGACCGGGCAATCTTGAGCGGTGGGACCACCAGGCGGTTGTCTGAAGAAGACCGTAGGTGGCGGGTGGGGGTGTAAGGCTGGAGCATAGATTTGATGTAGTCAGGTGCAGTCCCGTTCACTGCTCGGAAGGTCAGTACCAGGGTCTTGAATCTGATGCGGGCCGTGATGGGTAGCCAGTGGAGGGAGATGAGGAGCGGGGTAACTATCAAATATAACATACAGACGTAGATGTTGTCGAAAATATTTGTAATTCTAATTCAAGAATGTTTGTTTGGTGCATTATGTTGAACAAATAACAAAACCATCAATGTATAATATTTTCAGTTTCTCAGCCACTTGCTAGACAATGAATGAACGGAAACCTTGCAAAGTTCATGACCTGACTGATCTTTCAGAAAACAATACCTTGAGGCTGCATGAGCTAGTCACCTGACACTGGTTGCTATGGAAGCCCAACTGTGTTCCTCAATGCGTGGCGTTGAATAATTAAGGTCCACCACGTCATTATGCAGAGGTCTCCCGTACAGGTAAGCACCAGTACTGTTACTACTGTACAATGATACAACTACAACATTGAATACTTACATTAATGCTACAGACAGTTGGAGAGTTCCTGATGCGGTTTCCTCTCGCGTTCAAAACATGCTTTAGACACTAGGCTTTTTGGGATGCTAACCATAACTGTTAGTGTTGTATCTTGGTGGCCATAACTTTGTATGTCTCCTGCTTAATGATCTTAATAACTGTGATAGCACACGTGTGGATTTTAGTACATTTACATTTATGCATTTAGCAGACGCTTTTATCCAAAACGACTTCCAAAAGAGAGCTTTACAAAAGTGCATAGGTCACTGATCATAACAACAAGATAGCCCCAAACATTGCGGGTAGCCAAAACATGAAGTCCCAAAGGGAAGAACCATAAGAGCATGTAGTTAAACAAGTTACAACAAAACAACATGAACCTCTAAAGTGCAAGGGTGTACCTGTGGAAAAAAGCAAGCAACAATAATAGATTTCACAGCGAGTGAATAATTTCAAGTCAGTTTCAACTAACCAACAAGAGCAACAAGTATCTCAGTAAGAGTCATTGTGATCCTGGAGGAAACTAACATCAGGGCCAGCCAATCATTCCTAAGTACCATTGTACTCCCAGAACAAGTGCGTCTTGAGCCTTTTCTTGAAGGTGGTCACTGTGTCTGATGGAGATGGGGAGTTGATTCCACCATTGGGGGGCCAGACAGGAGAAGAGCTTGTGTTGGGACCGGCGCTCTTGAGCAGTAGGACCACCAGACAGTTGTCAGAAGAAGACCGTAGGTGGGGGTGTAAGGCTGGAGCATAGACTTGATGTAGTCAGGTGCAGTCCGGTTCACCGCTCGGAAGGTCAGTACCAGGGTCTTGAATCTGATACGGGCTGTGATGGGAAGCCAGTGGAGGGAGATGAGGAGCGGGTAACATGGGAGCGTCTGGGTAGGTTGAAGAGTAGGCGGGCTGCCGCGTTCTGAATCCTCTAGAGAGGCGGGTTGCCTCGATCCTAGCTGAGATCCCTGGATCAGTCGGGGGGAACGACAGGTACAGCTGCGTGTCGTCAACGTAGCCGTGGTAGGAGAAGCCATAGGAGGTGATGATTGGTCCAAGCGAGGTGGTGTACAGGGAGAAGAGGAGGGGTCCAAGGACGGAGCCCTGTGGGACACCAGTGGAGAGCTGGCGGGGGCCTGACACTTTGCCTCCCCAGGAGACTTGGTAGGATCTTCCCAACAGGTAAGATGAGATCCACTGAAGTGCAGTGCCAGTGATGCCCATCTCAGAAAGTCTGGCGAGCAGGATTTGATGGTTAACCGTATCAAATGCTGCAGAAAGGTCCAGCAGAATGATGACGGATGACCTTGAAGCCGCTCTGGCAGACTGGAGGGCAGTGGTGACTGACAGGAGGGCAGTTTCTGTGGAGTGGCCAGTTTTGAAGCCCGATTGGTTGGGGTCAAGCAGGTTCTGAGAGAGAAAGTTTGACAGTTGGTTAGATACAGCATGTTCAATTGTTTTTGAAAAGAAGGGTAGCAGTGATACTGGTCTGTGGTTTTGGAGGACGGCAGGGTTAAGGGAGGGCTTTTTGAGTAGAGGGCTAACTCTGGCCTGTTTGAAGACAGAGGGGAAAGTGTCAGATGTAAGAGAAGAGTTAAGGACATGGAGAAGAAAAGTGATGATGGAGGGAGAGATGGTTTGAAAGAGAGGGGAGGGGACTGGATCAAGGGGACAGGGGGTGGGGCGATGAGAGAGAGAGAATGATGTCAGAGATCTCTGCCTCGGAAAAGGTAGAGAAAGAGTTTAGACATTTAGTTGGGTCAGTCATAGAGGGTGAGTGGGTAGGAAAGGTGGGTTTAGGGAACCGACCGCTAATGTCAGCGACTTTTTTCTCAAAGAAGGAGGAGGGGGGTGGGGGATGTGGGTTAAGAAGGGTGGAGAAGGTAGAGAAAGGTTTGTGAGAGTTTGAGTTAATTTTGTTCAGGAAGTAATGGGTTTTGGCACCAGTTATGCGGGCAGAGAAAGATTTAAGGAAGGAGTGATACTTATCAATATCCAAACCGTCTTTGGAATTGCGCCATCTCCTCTCAGCTGCCCTAAGGGTAGACAGTGCTTCACGATTAACATCCGTGAGCCACGGGCAGGAGGGAGAGGATCGTGCAGGCCTGGTTGACAGGGGACAGAGAAGTGTTGAGTGAAGCAGTTCATGTGAATAACAGGGTGTTAGTGGCAGTGTCAGTGGGATGGGAAGTGAACTCGTCAATGGGAAGGAGGGAGGATGTTACAGTGGAGGACAAATGGGAGGTGGATAGGGAGCGGAGGTTGCGGGGAAAGGTAAGAGGGTAGGGGAGGTGGGAGGAGTTGGAGGGAGAGAGACAGAGAATGGGATAAAGAAGTGATCAGAAATGTGTAGTTGGGTTACAGAGGTTAAGTCAGTGATACAGTTTCGTGTCAGCAGTGTTGAGAAAGTTCACTTTCTACATTAACTAGTTCAGTTCATAGTACACAAATTTGAAAATGAACTATTTCAGTTCATAGTTCATAATTCAAAAGCAGAAAAATATGAACTAGTTCAGTTCTCTTTTCAATGTTACGAGCTATAATTTTTCTGAATTATTTCCACAGCCCATATAGAACCACAGGCAGCAATTATTTTATTAGTTTAACGCTGAAACTGTGTCAGATTTCATCCGCATATCCAATTTTTAATCCTTATCCAACCAGGATTTACATTCGTATTGAAGGGACAGCCTTCCCCCATTTGTTCTATCTCTGCAATACCGCTCTCGGCCCCTACGCAACTTTGGCGCTCTTACACTTGCCAGGCATAGACAGGATAAGAAAGCACACGCAGCGAATGACTGGTTGGGAAACCCTGGATAAAGGACTGTTAACGGTGTGTTTTTAGCCTGGAAGTTTCTAGAAATCTGGCACCTTATTGAACGAAATCTAAGAGTGAACGTGCCGTTCACAGACACCAGAATGAACACGTTCACAGTATCGTTCATCAGGCAGTAATACAGTACGTTCAGTTTACGTTCACCAAAATTAGGAACGAGTTCATGAACTTTCATTCAATGAACGCGTTCAGGCACAACACTGCGTGTTCAGCTGCCGGTGTGTTCAGCCGCCGGTGTGTTCAGCCGCCGGTGTGTTCAGCCGCCGGTGTGTTCAGCCGCCGGTGTGTTCAGCAGCGGAAGTCAGGAGAGACTTGAAGTCGACGGCCTGCGTTCCTTTGAAGTGGATGTTGAAGTCCCCAAGGATTATCAATGGGGTTCCATCATCCGGGAGGACGCTAAGGAGAATGTCCAGCTCCTCCTCAAAGTCGGGTTAGCGGCCCTGGTGGGCGATAGAGGACAACTAAAGATGCTTTGATAGGATCTGTTAGCATCACATAATGGTGTTCAAGTGATTTGGCAGTAACAGAGAGTGGGGTGGTGTGTATTTACTATGTGGGGAAAGAAGCAAACCTGTCCCACCACCTCGCCCGGTTGAGCAGGGTGAGCTAGAGAACGAGTGGTATCCACTAGTATCCAAAGTACTGTATGTTTTGATAGACAAGAAAACAGCACCATGTATCTCTTATAGTTCTTCCCATTGGCACTTTGCTTTTCACAATGTATGCTTCATGTTTAGGCTATCCGCAATGTTTTGGGTTGTTATGATCAGTGACCTATACACTTTTGTAAAGCTCTCTCTTGGAAGTCGCTTTGGATAAAAGCGTCTGCTAATTGAATAAATGTAAATATATGGTCCACCTGTCTACCTCTTCACCTGTCCACCTCTCCACCTGTTTACCTCTCAACCTGTCTACCTCTCCACCTGTCTACTGCTGCACATGTCTACCTTGCCACCTGTTGGCCTGTCTACTTCTCCACCTGTCTACCTCTCCACCTGTCTACCGGTCTACCTCTACAACTGTCTATCTCTCCACCTGTCGGCTTGTCTACCTCTCCACCTGTGTACCTCTCAACCTGTATACCTCTCCATCTGTCTACTGCTCCACATGTCTCCCTTGCCACCTGTCTACCTTGCCACTGCTAAATGAAATGTACCCGTCGGGCTGTCTACCTCTTGACTTGTCTACCTCTCCCCCTGCCTACCTTTCCACCTGTCTACCTGTATACTTCTCCACCTATCTACCTGTCTACTTCTCCACCTGTCTACCTTTCCACCTGTCTACCTCTCCTCCTGTCTACCTCTCCACCTGCCTACCTCTCCCCTTGTCTCCTTCTCCACCTGTCTACCTGTCTATATCTCCACCTGTCTACCTCTCCACCTGTCTACCTCTCCTCCTGCCTACCTTGCCACCTGTCGGCCTGTCTACCACTCCACCTGTCTATCTCTCCACCTGTCGGCTTGTCTACTTCTCAATCCTGTGTACCTCTCCACCTGTCAACTTCTTCACCTGTCTACCTCTCCACCTGTCTATCTCCCCACCTGTCGGCCCGTCTACTTCTCAATCCTGTCTACCTCTCCACCTGTCTATCTCTCCACATGTCGGCCCGTCTACTTCTCAATCCTGTCTACACCTGTCTACCTCTCCACCTGCCTACCTCTCCACCTGTCTACCTCTCCTCCTGTCTACCTTGCCACCTGTCTACTTCTCCACATGTCTACCTTGCCACCTCTCCACCTGTCTACCTCTCCACCTGTCCACCTGTCTACCTCTCCACATGTCTACCTTGCCACCGGTCTACCTTGCCACCTGTCTGCCCGTATACCTCTTCACCTGTCTACCTCTCCACCTGCCTACCTCTACACCTGTCTACCTCTTCACTTGTCCACCTGTCTACCTCTCCACCTGTCTACCTCTCAACTTGTCTACCTCTCCACCTGTCTATTGCTCCACATGTCTACCTTGCCACCTGCCTGCCCGTCTACCTCTTCACCTGTCTACCTCTCCACCTTTCCACTTGTCTACCTGTCTCCTCCTCCACCTATCTACTTGTCCACCTATCTACCTCTCAACCTGTCTACTTCGCCACCTGTCTACTGCTGCGCATATTTACCTTGCCACCTGTCTACCTTGCCACCTGTTTGCCCGTCTACCTCTTCACCTGTCTACCTTTCCAACTCTCCACTTGTCTATCTCTCCACCTGTCGGCCTGTCTACCTCTCCACCTGTCTACCTCTCCACCTGTCGACCTGTCTACTTCTCCACCTGTCTACCTCTACACCTGTCTACGTGTCTACCTCTACACCTGTCTACCTCTCCACCTGTCGACCTGTCTACTTCTCCACCTGTCTACCTCTACACCTGTCTACGTGTCTACCTCTACACCTGTCTACCTCTCCACCTGTCTACCTCTCAACCTGCCTACCTCTCCACCTGTCTACCTCTTCACCTGTCTACCTGTCTACCTCTCCACCTACCTCTCCTCCTGTCTACCTTGCCACATGTCTACCTGTCTACCCCTCCATTTCCCCACCTGCCTACCTCTTCACCTGTTTACCTGTCTACTTCTCCACCCATCTCCCTGGCTACCTGTCTATGTCTCCACTTATTTACCTCTCCAACTGTCTACCTCTTCACCTGTCTACCTTTCCACCTGTCTACCTGTCCACCTTTCCACCTGTCTACCTATGTCTCCAAATATCTACCTAGCCACCTGTCTTCATCTACCACTTGTCTACGTCTCCACCTATTGACTTCTCCACCTGTCTACCTGTCTATATCTCCACCTGTCTACCTCTCCACCTGTTTACCTCTCCTCCTGTCTACCTCTCCACCTGTCCACGTCTCCTCCTATTTTCTTCTCCACCTGTCTACCTCTCCACCTGTCTACCTCTCCCCTTGTCAACTTCTACACCTGTTTACCTCTGCTCCTGTCCTTCTCTCCACCTGTCCACTTTAGTCCCCAGGCTGTGCTATGTCCGGGGGGATTGTGTCTCTGGCTCAGCCCGGCGTGGTCCGCACGGCGGCAATGGAAAGGGTGCTGGCTCCTCTGGCGTCACAGCTATGTCGCCTGGTGCTGCTGTATGAGAGAGAGGAGAAGACAGGAGAGGAGGAGAGGACAGGAGAGGAAGATGAACTGTTCACCCTGTTGGAGGCCGCAGCGCAGGCCGTGGCCACGGCAACCAGAAACATGGCCGTCGAGGCCTCAAGGTGAGGTCAGGCTCCGTTCCAAAACCATATACTTCACTATACATTCCCTGCCATGCTATCCCATTCATACCCTATATTTCACTATACATACCCTGCCATGCTACAGTATGTAATATGCTCGGCGCGGAGATTGGGGGGCTGGGGGGCCAGGGCAGGACTGGTAGAGGGAGGCTGGGGGCCTGGGAGGCTGTGGGGTCAGGGAAGGACTGGTAGAGGGGGGCTGAAGGGCTGTGGGACCAGGGTAGGACGGATAGAGGGGGCTAGAGTGTTGTGGAGAGGAGACTGGTGGAGGGAGAGGAGAGGAGCCTGGTGGAGACCATGGTGGAGGGAGAGGAGCCTGTCATGTTGACAGGGTTGTCTTCAGGGTTGAGAATGTTGAAAGGGTTGTTTTCAGGGTTGAGAATGTTGAAAGGGTTGTCTTCAGGGTTGAGTATGCTGACAGGGTTGTATTCAGAGTTGAGTATGTTGACAGGGTTGTATTCAGAGTTGAGCATGTTGACAGGGTTGTATTCAGAGTTGAGTATGCTGACAGGGTTGTATTCAGAGTTGAGTATGTTGACAGGGTTGTATTCAGAGTTGAGCATGTTGACAGGGTTGTATTCAGAGTTGAGTATGCTGACAGGGTTGTATTCAGAGTTGAGCATGTTGACAGGGTTGTATTCAGAGTTGAGCATGTTGACAGGGTTGTATTCAGAGTTGAGTATGCTGACAGGGTTGTATTCAGAGTTGAGCATGTTGACAGGGTTGTATTCAGAGTTGAGTATGTTGACAGGGTTGTATTCAGAGTTGAGCATGTTGACAGGGTTGTCTTCAGGGTTGAGTATGCTGACAGGGTTGTCTTCAGGGTTGAGAATGTTGACAGGGTTGTATTCAGGGTTGGTCTCCACCAGGCTCTTCTTCTCTCCACACTAAAAACAACCTTATCAACATGCTCAATTCAGCTGTTCAAGTTGGCGCCGATCATGGCTGCCTCGGTTGCTAGGTGCGCCCTGTTTTGTCTTTTAATTCAGTGTTCTGCCAAGATATCCGGGGTTTTCTAACAAGAGAAGCACTTCTAAACATCAGGACCACAACTCCTGTGGATTAATTTCCCACTTCTCTGCTTTCAGCGGCAGAATTAGGGGGAATTATAGTCAAAGCCACCCTCGTCTTTGTCCTAGCAGCGAAGCGTCGTAGGAGAGGTAAACGGGCCGGTGCTTTGGTGCGACTTTGTCGGCACGGAGCGCGCACAGCATTACCGGGGATATTTCTCTCCAATGTGCGTTCGCTGAGCAACAAACTGGATGAACTTCAGCTACTGGTGTGGAAAAACAGGAACTTTCGTTCGTCTTCCGTTTTGTGCTTTACGGAGACATGGCTGAGTGAACTGATCCCGGACTCTGCACTACAGCTAGCAGGTTTCAAACTGCTGAGAGCGGATCGGGACTCCCTGCTCTCTGGCAAAACGAAAGGCGGTGGTATTCGTTTTTTTATTAACAGCGGCTGGTGTGAAGATGTGACAGTGATTCTGCAGCACTGTTCTCCTGATCTGGAAACATTTTTTACTAACTGTAAACCTTCTTACTTGCCATGTGAGTTTGCTTCATTCATACTGGTCGGCATCTACATGCCCCCTCAGGCTAGCGCCAACGAGGCTCAACGTGTTCTCGCCAGCCAGGTATTGAGTGTGGAGGATGAAAATCTGGATTCCTTGGTTATTATGCTAGGTGACTTTAACAAAGGCAATCTCACTCAAGAACTCCCCAAATACAGTAAATTCATCAAATGCCCTACCAGAGAAGGGAACACTTTGGATCACTGCTACTCTACAATCAGTAAAGCATACCATGCGGTTCCCCGAGCAGCACTGGGTCACTCAGACCACGCCATGGTCCACCTGATTCCTGCATACAGGCAGAAGCTAAAGCGCTGTAAGCCTGTTGTGAGGACATCGAAACAGTGGACCAGTGAGGCCATGGAGGATCTGCGGGCGTGCTTGGACTGCACTGACTGGGACATGTTCATGACTGCCTCCAATAGTCTGGATGAGCTCACGGAGGCTGTGACATCATACATCAGCTTCTGTGAGAACTGCTGTATACCAACACGCACAAGGGTGAGCTTCAACAACGACAAACCCTGGTTTACAGCTAAACTCAGAAGGCTGAGGCTGGACAAAGAGGCCGCGTTTAGGAGTGGGGACAGGGACAGATTCAAGGGGTTTAGCAAGGCGGTGAGAGAGGCTAAATGACTGTACTCGGAGAGACTAGAACATCAATTCTCTGCAAACAACTCTGCTTCTGTCTGGAGAGGGCTCAGGCAGATCACCAACTTCAAGCCCAGAGCCCCCCACTCCACTAACGACTTCCGCCTGGCCAATGACCTGAATGAGTTCTACTGTAGATTTGAAAGACAATTGGACAGTCCTAAACAACCCCTTTCCACCAGGGAGGCCTTCCCCCTCCCCCCTTCTACAGTGATGACTCTCTCCTGAAGTGAACAAACTGTTTAGGAGACAGAACCCCCGCAAAGCAGCTGGGCCGGACTCAGCCACCCTCAAGAACTGCGCTGACCAGCTGTCTCCGGTGTTTACCTACCCTGGAGACATGCCATGTGCCAGCCTGTCTCATGTCCTCCACCATCATCCCTGTGCCCAAAAAGTCCAGGCCAACAGGACTTGATGACTACAGCCCTGTCGCCCTGACCTCTGTGGTAATGAAGTCTTTCGAGCAGGTGGATCACAGACTTCCTGTCTGACAGGAAGCAGTGCGTTAAGCTGCGAACACAAGTCTCTGACTCCCGGTCCATCAGCACCGGAACTCCTCAGGGCTGCGTCCTTTCTCCTCTGCTCTTCTCCTTGTACAACAACAGCTGCACCTCCAGTCATCCGTCCGTCAAACTCCTGAAGTTTGCGGACGACACCACCCTCATTGGGCTCATGTTACGATGATATTCTGTCGGAGGATGGGCCAAGGAACGCACCACAATGAAAAAGAGTTGACTTCTTTTATTAATCGAGCTGCTCGGATCAGGTCACCACGACAGGCAAAGCGGTTGGCATGACTGACAAACATGTCTCTCAGGTAGACATTATATATGAGCTGGACCATACAAATATAGTAACCACCAAAACATATCCTTAATGGTAGACATTCCACAACTTAAGGCATAGGAAGAACAACACACAGGTACTGCAGCAATCACTCATCGTTTATACTATTTTCTGCATGTTGCTCTGTCCAAAGGTTAAAGTGCACATTCTCCTATCTATATGTGTATTGTCCGAGACCTGCTGCTTGACCTCTTGACCACAGCAAGAGACAACCTCACACATGTATAGAAAACCCACGTATCAGGCTCATCTCTGGTGGAGACGAGTCTGATTATAGGTGGGAAGCGGACAACCTGGTGACCTGGTCCAGCCAGAATAACCTAGAGCTCAATGCTCTAACGACAATGGAGATGGTTGTGGACTTCAGGAAGAATACAGCCCCACTCACCCCTATCATCCTGTGCAGCTCCCCAGTCAACACTATGGAGTCCTTCCGCTTCCTGGGCACTATCCTCTCCCAGGACCTCAAGTGGGAACTGAACATCAGCTCCCTCACCAAGAAAGCACAATAGCACAATAACATCCTCAGTTCAGCGTATCATCCGCACTGCCGAGAAGGTGATTGGCTGCAATCTGCCTTCCTTCGAGAACCTGCACACCTCAAGGGCCCTGAGACGAGCGAAAAAAATTGTGGCCGACTCCTCCCACCCTGGACACTCCCTGTTTCAGTCACTCCCCTCCGGCAGAAGGCTGTGGTCCATCAGGACCAAAACCTCACGCCACACAAACAGTTTCTTCCCCTCCGCTGTTGGCGTCCTCAACAAGGCCAAGAGTTTACACTGACTTTGATGACTTAATGTCTTAAAACTATTTGCATTTTGCATTACATTACAATACTGTATCTGTACCATTTGTATCTTTTGTATCTTCTGTAATATTTGTATTTTATATTGTAAATTACTGCAACTTCAATTTTATTCTATTGTATATTTAATTTAATTCTATTTCACTTAGTATTGGTAGTTTATGTACCCTCAGTATAGTTAGACCACATATTTAATTTAAGATTCCCATGTTTATTGTATGCACCTTCCTGCCAAAGCAAATTCCTTGTCTGTGCAAACTTTCATGGCGAATAAATCCCTTTCTGATTCTGATTCTGAATACAACCCTGACCCTGTCCCTGACCCTGACATCTGACCTTCTCAGGCAAGCAGCAGAGACTGAGGACGACTTCATGAGGGTGGAAATGTTGTCGCAGGTGGAACCAATGACAGTGTCCGGTCAGCATGTGCTCCTGGCGGCGCAGAGACTGAGCATCCAGCCCCGGCTAGCCGAGCACAGAGAGGAGCTTATCAGAGCTACACAGAGCGTGCTGTTGGGCGTGCTCCAGGTATGTTCACATTCCTTTAGGAGATGTATACTACTGGGGGTATTCAAACCTGTGACCTGTGACTGTTTCGTTTGTACAAACCCGATTCCAAAAAAGTTGGGACACTGTACAAATTGTGAATAAAAACAGACTGCAATGATGTGGAAGTTTCAATTTTTTTTATTTTATTCAGAATACAACATGGATGACATATCAAATGTTTAAACTGAGAAAATGTATCATTTTAAGGGAAAATTAAGTTGATTTCATGGCATCAACACATGTTGGAAGAAGGCCATGTTTACCAATGTGTGTTATCCCCTCTTCTTTTTATAACAGTCTGCAAACTGTTAAAGCAGAATAGTACCGGGAAAAACTCTTTGCGTTCCCAAGACTGCGTCATGCTATCTGTCCCTTATGTCCATACGGAAATTGGAAAGAGGGCTTTTGTGTATTCTGCACCCTCGGCATGGAATATGTTGCAAAATGTCTCGAAACTAAAGGATTTAATCTCGCTAAATGCTTTTAAATTTAAAATGAAAGAACTAGAGACAGATTCCTTAAGATGTAAATGTTTTTAATGTATCTGGCTACGACACTAACTCCAAAATGTTGTCTCCTTTTCTGTTTCTGTCTGTAACTATGTTTGTATGTATGCTGCTGCCTGTCTTGGCCAGGTCTTCCTTGAAAAAGAGATTCTTAATCTCAATGGGTCTCTCAATGGGTCTCTCCTGGTTAATTAAAGGTTATTATTATTATTATTAAACGTCTGGGAACTGAGGAGACAAGTTGCTTAAGTTTAGGAATAGGAATGTTGTCCCATTCTTGTCTAATATTGCAGGCGGGATAAATGACTGCGCCTGGTGCAAATCTAATAAGGGTTTGAAGTAGCTATATTACTAATGGGTGTGGTTTGGGTGTAACGTGCAATAAACCAATCAGAGCGTCATCTTACATACCCTTTAAGAGCAGTGCTTGTTCCATGGCGGATTGCTATTATAACGGCGGATTTGCCAGGAGCGGTTCACAGCCGAGGAGACCAACGTAGCAGTCAGGGCCGTAACAGGCAGAGCAGTTTTCCTTTTCTCATTGCACTAAATTGCCTGTTCATGCTGCTCATTCAATTTGTTATTATATATATATTTTTTAATTGTTATATTTTTTAATTGTTTAGTTCTTAGAATCAGTTTAACTATTGTACTTTTTTACTTAATTTAAGACCCGTATATGTTTATTGTTTGCACCTTCCTGCCACAGTTAATTCCATGTTTGTGTAACATAGGCTACATGGCGAATAAACTGGATTCTGATGGAGATGGGAGAAGAAACCCACCCAAATTTGCTTCGGTTAAACAGGCGTGGGAGGAAATTGCCACAATTGTTACAAATCAAGTTCACATACATAGAGATTTCTCATGAAAATCTTTGTATAATCATTGAAGAAATGTAACACGCCATAAATCAAAACAATGTAACGTAGCTTAGCAGAAAGAAGACCCTGGCCTCGCCAGCAGTGCACACGGACCAAGCTTGCGCCCTTAAAATAGCATCTGAATAATGCGCCATTGACTTTAGACCACGTTTTTCTTGGTCAGTAGCGGAATTGTTTTTGGAAACGGCAAAATAGCACCAGGGAACGTTAGCGCCGGAACACGCCTCCTTTTTAGCTGAACCGCCCACGGGAGCGCAAGGTCATTTCGACGTGTGTCTGTGGAGGGAAAAGTCGGCTTTGCGTCGAGTGCAAACTAGGAATGACACTTGCGTCGTTGACTAAAGGCCGATTTATACTTCTGCATTTTTACGTACACGCACACGGGGAACGCCCTCTCCATCAAGAAACGCCCTCTGCGTGTCTTCTCCGAGCCCCTCGCCAAGCTCTGCGTGCACCTCCTGATTTTCCTGACTATCCGTCTGTCCGTCATTTTACGGATACCCCTTGGCTGTGATTGGTCCGTATTAAGAACCGCTTGCGTCAGGGGTGGGGGCGGGGTTGCCGTGACCAACAAGAGAACAGAATCCTTTGACCGCCATTGTAGTTTTTACAATTCATATTTCAACTAAACAGTACATGTAAATCAGCATCTGAATTAAATTGTAACGAGAAATGGGCAGTGTAGTTGCTGAAAATGTGCTTATTTTATTGATGAAACGGTTCATTTGCTCCAACTTTTCGATAACCTAGCTAGCATCGCAGTGCAGCGCCATCTACTGTTCTGGCGGTGAATTGCTTTCAGCACATAGAGCCGTCGGAGTAGTATAAATTCAACCAATCCGTCCGACTCCGTCCGACTCCGTGCGTGCGTCTGTCCATTAACGGAGACGCAGAAGTATAAATCGGCCTTAAGTCAATTGCACTGGGTGCAAGATCGGGCCCTAACCCTTTGGATGATATTATGCACTGTAGATGATGATAACTTCAAACTCTTTGCAATTTTTCTCTGAGAAACTCCTTTCTGATATCGCTCTACTATTTTTCGCCGCAGCATTGGGGGAATGGGTAATCTTCTGCCCATCTTGACTTCTGAGAGACACTGCCACTCTGAGAAGCTCTTTTTATACCCAATCATGTTGCCAATAAGTTGCAAATTGGTCCTCCAGCTGTTCCTTATTTGTTTTTTGTTTTTAACTTTTCCGGCCTCTTATTGCTACCTGTCCCACCTTTTTTGGAATGTGTAGCTCTCATGAAATCCCAATTGAGCCAAATATTTGGTATGACATTTCAAAATGTCTCACTTTCAACATTTGATATGTTATTTATATTCTATTGTGAATAAAATATAAGTTTATGAGATTTGTAAATTATTGCACAGTGTCCCAACTTTTTTGTAATCGGGTTTGTACAATACCATGATCTCTTAACAATAAATTTGACGTCATCAATACTGTAGCAGAAGTATTCACAATTGCTGACCTTGTCCCTAAATGTGTAGCACGAGCCGCATATGCATGTTAATGTGAACAGAAATCTGCAGATGTGTGTTCAGATGTATGGATATTTGTAAACGTGTAGACAACTCTTTCCAGGGGTCTACAGTGCGAGTATTTCACACGCATTTGCCCCTAAACATAGATATGTGCGAACCGCAATAATTATTTTTAAGCACAGTGTGCGACCACCATTTAAAAACTCCCCACATTGTCCCACATTTCACAAGTGGCATGTGCCAACACAGTTTTATGTGATGATGCAGTCAGAGAGAGAAGGGTGAACAACGCTGGAAAAAAATATCTATAAAATATGTCTCTGGGTTTGGGCTCATAATATATAATCTCTAGTGCTACAACACTCTATAGGTAGAAGGACAGCAAACAATAAAATAAAAAAAATTATGACATGAACTGACATGATCATTAACAGTGTATAGATTAGAAATGTACTCTGACTCCCCCCCCAACCCCTGTCCTCGCAGGTGCTCCAGGTAGAGGATGACTCCTGCGTGAGGAAGGTGGTGTCAGCAGCAGAGGGGGTCCTGGAGAGCCTGGGGGGGGTGGGCTCCAGCAGGGACATGCCCTCCCTGTTCTGCTCCTTCCAGAGCTTCTCTGAGAGGCTAGTGTGGCTGCGTGGCCTGGTCCAGGGGAGGGCTGCTACTTTGCAAGATTCAGGTCTAGCAGAGCAGCTCCAATGCTGCCTGGACACTCTCAGGAAGTGCATCTCCATGCTCCACACTGCCATGGTTACCACCATCACACACCCAGACAGTGTGCAGGTAGAGCAGGGGAGGGCAGTATCGGTATGTCGCAATGTACAATGTAAATATCTACTGCAGGGCTGAAGGTTCTAGGGACCTTCACTGGGTGACTTTATTGCTAGGCTAGTGTCCTTGTCTGACTGCATTGCGAAGCTAATGTCCTTGTCTGATTGTGTTGCTAGGCTAATGCCCATGTCTGACTGTGTTGCCAGGATAATCTCCATGTCTGACTGTGTTGCCAGGCTCAGGAAGCTAGGAGCTACATCCTGGAGAAGGTGGAAATCACCATCTGTGATATCATCACCACGCTGAGGAGCAAGGTGTCCAGTGCAACACCCACATCCTGTGGCTTCTACACTGAGAAGAGAGACCGCCTGCTGCAACTCCTGGCACTCCCAGCCATCTCATCTTCCTCCCTATCCTCACACCAAGGGCTGGACAGCCTGCTGAGGGACCTGGTGTTCCACTGCATGCAGGTGGTCTGCGGCTCCCGCAGAGCCAGCCAGAAGAGGGTGGTGGACCACTGCAGACATGTCCTCCAGCTCTGGGCTGACCAAGCCCAGTTGTTGAGGACTGTCAAGCTTCCTCAAGCTCCTCATGATGAGGAGGATAAGGAGGAAGAGGAAGATGAGGAGGATGAAGAGATACGTTGGCAGCAGGTAGAGAGCATCAGCAGGGCCCTGACCCAGCAGGTCCTGCAGCTAGACGCTGCTCTGGTGACTGCTTTGCTTTATCAGGTCCTGGACACCTTCGTAGATGCAGCAACTGTCTGTGAGTATCTGATGGATGCAGCCAACAGTGTGAGGGACAGGGAACCTCCACTGGAGGATACTGGGGCTCCAGGAGCTTCCTTCTACCTGCAGACATCACTGGAGGACTTCCTGTGCCAGACTGACAGGACCATCCAGGTGGCTGGCTTCCTGTCGGCGTCTTCTGCAGATGCCCAGAGTCTGGAGAATGTGATGAACTCTTGCGCTTGCCTCTACAGACTGAGAGAAAGTTTAGCCTCTCTATCCCTGGAGCTAGATAGCCAATCAGAGAAGAGTGTGGAGGCTGTCCAGAGCCTCATTGGTATGTGCCAGCGCTGGGGGGAGGAGTCTTATCAGCTACAGGATGCATTGTATGATGTCATCGACGTGCGACAGTTCACCAGCCTGGCGGTGGCAGAGATGGCTGCTGCTCAGCGTGGGTGTGACTCCGCGTACAAGGAGCAGAGAACAGCGTTGTTCAGCGAGCATATGCGTCGACTTGCCGCTCACCTGGGGCAGGTGCTGCGCTGCGTGAGGAGGTACGTGGGCCGGAGTGACAGCCCCATCTACAGGAATGGCCTGCTGGTTCTGCTCAGGCAGGCAGAGGCCTCTCACACCAAGCTGTCTGGTTCCATCACAGACACGATCTCCGGAAATTGTCTCAACATGGAGGCTTTCTCTGCTTTCTCTCAGAACGTCTCCATGGCAATCCGTCAGGTGAAGGTATTGAGGGAGGGGTTGGACGGCCAGCAGCACCCTCACCTCCTCAGTCCTCTCAGGGTGGGGGCCCGGGCGGCCCAGGTGGCCCCTGAGCTCGGCCCAGACAGACTGGCTCCAGAACCAGCCTGGAGAGCCGACTCCACTGGCCTGCATCCTCCTGCCCTGGAGGAGGATAACAGCAGAGACTCAAAAGCTGAAGTGGAGGGCTTTGAAGAAATAGTCCAAGCACCACCACCACCTAAGCATAACAAGGCTTATTGTAAGGCTCCTGTTGTTTTAAATGACCCAAAACAGATCCCCACCAAGACTTCAGATGTGGAGTTGTTGCCCCTCCTGTGTGAAGTTGTGACTGTGACAAGAGGGAAGGACGTGAGCATCCTCAACAGAGCGTGTACCCGTGTCCTGGAGTTGTCCAACTGCTATGCTCAAGCTGCGAAAGAAGCCCCAGTCTTGGTCACTGCTGTCGATGGTCATACCCTGGGTGCCCTCAGGGTGGAGCTGCTGTCCTTGACCCCTCTGCTGGTGCAGACGGCCCAGGAGACAGCCATGAGCGCCAGGCGCGGCATCAACAGCCTTTACAGACACAGCACCATGTTCACTGACCTGGTCAACAACATGCGGAAAGTCCTTCTGCCAGCAGCTGAACCTTGGTACCACATTATCTCCAGTACTCTTCACACGTCAGCCCCCAGTGTTGCTCCGCAGCTGGGCAAGGTGATGAGTCTGTGTGCCAATGCAGTGCAGCTCCTGACTGCGTCAGATATACCTGTGAGAGCAGACCACCAGGAGAGCTTCACCATGCTACACAGCAAACTGAACAAGGCTCACAACCACAGCAGGTACCTGGCAGAGCAGGTCACCTCCCAGACCTGTCAGCCTGACCTGCTGGAGGGGCTGGGGCTGCTGTGGGCTCTTTCACTTCAGGTGCTCCTAGACTCCCTGGATAAGATCCTGGAGTCCCCAGGGGTTAGGGTTTGGGCGTTAAGGCACATAGAGCCTCTGACACCCCAGAAGAGGCTGGCAGCCATGTCTGAGAACTCCCTCAGGGTCCAGGAAGCAGCCAGGCTGACCTGCCTGAACTGTAAGAGCAGCTATAAGGTCAAGGTGTTGTCAGAGTTCCAGGATGAGTTAAAGGTCCTGACAGAGACTTACCTGCAGGGGGCGGTGGAGAGCAAGGGGTTGACATCAGGAATTTTACAACTGGCGCAGTCAGAGATCCTACACAGGCAGCTTCTCATCAGGTTAAGGGTGATGGCTTTACACCTAAACAAGCACAACAAGGAGTACGTGACTGAAATTCAACATGTTGTTGACTTGGCTTATTCTGCTGCCCAGCGCCACAGGGACAATGAGCAAGCACAGGAAGTGGAGCAGCAGTTTGAAGACGCCGCAGAGCTGCTTTTACAGAACATTAAAGCTGCCACCGAGGGGCTCCAAGACTGCTTCAACTACATCCGGGACTCTCGGGCTCGCTCCAGCCTCAGAGCGTTCAGCGACCACCTGTCTTTTCAGATCTCAGATGTGTTGAGCAGAGCCAGGTTGGTGAAGGAGAGCAGCTGCGTCTGGGAGACCCTGAGCCTGCAGGTCTTGGTGCAGTGCTGGGCAGCTAAGGCACGCTACGTAGCTGAGGAGGTCTGGAAGCTGGATGGGATCCACCAGTGGGTGAAGGACCAGGTCAAGACCAGCCTACAGGGCACAATGCCCAGCAGAAATCCACCCAGGGTAGATTTGAAGCCTGTGGCAATTCCTCCTGTAAGAGAAGAGGAACATGCGTTGAATAGAATAGCTGTGCCAACCCAAGCGGTACACAATCCAGAGATCATGGAGACTGTACAGATGGATGTAAACGCATCTGTTGTTCCCAAACATGAATCTGCAGTAGAGAAACAACAGGTGGGTGTTTTTTCTTCAACTGAGGCAGTTCTTACAAAGCAGGTAATACATCTAGTATTTGGATGTTTATTGGGTGTTCCTGCTCATGGCAAGGCTCAACCTATATTCTCTCTCATACATATTTATTATTAATTATTATGTTCTCCCCCAAGGTGGTGTTATCGCAAAAAACATCTGTTTTTTCTGTTGCTGGTTACATCCGCGGTGTCCGTTTTTGTTAGCTAGCTATCTTCCGGGAGGTACTGTACCTAATTACTGTAGCTGGCTAGCTAGCTGTTCGAACTCCAAGGCTACACGCACAGGCCAAGGTGATAATGCCTCATATGTAGCTCCAGCTGAGTAGCTTGATATGCTTTTCTGTGATATCTAGTGAAAAGTACCGCTAGTGCTCGCATAGCTCTACAACTCTGTAAAAGAGAAGTGGGCTCCCCTTCGTTCTTCTGGTTAGCAGTCCCACACACTTCTTCAGTATTACAAGTACTCGTGGTTAGCTGAGGCCACGTTTACACATAGCCGGGTATTTACAGAAACGAATATTTCTGCCCCTACGTTTTCTAAAATAACGTTGTACACACAAGTACGTTTTCAAAAATGTTTCTGTTTACATGAACCCGCATATACGCCCCCGAGCGCCATCATAACTATGCCAAACCTGTAGGCGGCAGTGTAATGTGAAGATAAAGCCATGCAAACCAATCACAATTTTCAAAATCAACAACTACGAATAACAAGACCGACTTCCTTTCCCTTTCAGGCGCAAGGTTCATTTGTTTGAATGATTCACAAATGCGATGCACAAATGTATTTCGTGATTCAGAAATGTAACGCAATTCACAAATAAATGACCCCATTATGCTAGACTTCATGCACCACCGGCGGTGCCGACAGCCGGCTGCGTTGAAGCTGAGAAAGCCATTGGCTGCTTCAAGTCAGCCGGGCTGCAGGCGACACCGGCGCTGCATGAAGTCGAACGCACGTGTTACTATAAACAGGATGCTCTCATGACGTGATGCTTTTTTAGTCCCATACTGTGAGCTTTGAGAACCTAAAACTCTGTTTAAGCTAGTGCACACGCAAACACAAAAACAGAGTTTTCAAAAATCTCCACTTTGGCCGGAGTTTTTAGAAATGATCGTTTTCTGTGATAAAACCTCAGTTTTTGTGTAAATTAAAGGCCAAACAGCATGAAAATATATGCTTTTTCTTCCGTGTAAACGGGGCCTGAGTCTTTACTGTCATGGCTAGAATCACAAGGTCTAAGGTAACGCAAACACTCTTTTGAATCAAATATCACTTTTTTATTGAAAGGTCCCATGACATGAAAATTTCACTTTAGGAGGTTATTTAACATTAATATGAGTTCCCATAGCCTGACTTTGGTCCCCCAGTGGCTAGAAATTATGATAGGTGTAAACCAAGCCCTGGGTATTCTTCTCCGCCTTTGAAAAAATGAAAGCTGAAACGCTTGGTTTTGAAAATGCTGGTTTTATGACGTCATAAGAGCGAAGGTTACCTCCCCTTTCCCTGCTTTGCCCACCCAGAGAATCTGGCACGCCCATGAGAAACTGAGCTACTACGACCGTGCCAGTGCGATATCGGTTTTTACTCGAGAGACATCATGGCTTGCAAACAAACAAAGTACACGAAAATGTGCTCAGTGTTTGGATGTACAAATGAGAACCAAAATCGTTTTTTGATTCTTTCATCTGAGCCTCTGAAGACCCAGTGTTTTAATTGTATTTTCTCTGGAAAAATGCGCCGACACAACTTTTGTATGTCTGCGCCAAACATTTAAACCACGACTGTTTCCTCAACTTGGGCCAATACAAAGCAGGCCTTGCTGACCATCTGAAATAAAATTCTGGATCAGTACCAACTCTCCTTGTTGCAGCTACAAACCTCGGACAAATAAGTAAACTACTGCTATATCATTTTGTTGCTTTACTGTACATGGTTACCTAGCTTGCTACCCTTAGAATGTGGCTGTAACATTAGCTCTGCAGCTCAGTTACTGTCGCTAATGTAAAGGTAGATAGCATTAAGTATGTGTGTGAATACACACACTGTAACCCGAGTGTTGTACACTTCTTTGTTATTTGGATAACCATTCCGCTGTTGGTGTTATGGCGCGGGCGATATCCGCCTTTCCCCTCATTGAAATTACTATGAGTGAGCACCTCGCAAACCAGGGTGATCAGATGAGAATGGGCAAATTCGAGGCATCTTACAGCATTGGGGCTCCAAGCCATTGCGATATATCCATTGTAAACATTAGCGTATGGTGCCGCCTCTCTCCTCATTAGCATTTAAAGCTACAGACACAGAAAAGGCACATCCTGAGGAAAGCTCATTGTGGGACTGCTCGAAGTGGCTATAATTATGCACCAAGGCTGAATTTCAGGAAAGAGACTTCAGATATAGTATTAGTGGACCCTAATGGGACATCATGGGACCTTTAAGCTTGAAGCAAGTTACAATTGGGGTGAAGCAATGAGGGAAATGAGAAGAGAACCCTGTTTCATTCTACACTCGCAGTATATTCAGTGTAAAAAATGAGCAGCAAACAATGTATGAATTTAATCTATGCAATCGTTATAAATAGTAAGTAAGCATACTTAAAACATGCAGAAATATCATTTGTAAAGCGTAAGTACCATCTGCAACCAACACAAGCACACCTCACAATCTTCCCAGAAATTGTACCCTCTCTAGTTTTCAGGCTTTTTACAACCCCTTATTTACCTAGTAATTGTCTTACGTGTGTGATATCCCCAGAGTGTGGACCGGGCTGGTCTTCATGCTAGTCCCGGGGGCCCCTCCTTCACCAACACCTCGCTGTTCCTCAAGCAGGACACAGACAGGTGGGACGCCAATGGCAACCGTATTGTCCAGGTGACCAGGAACATGGCTGACAAGATCTACCACATGGCCCAGTACCTCAGAAGGAAAGGACCCATCCCGGTAAGATACCGTAGCAAGACACTTTATACCAATAAGATACCTTGGCAACAAATGGGAACCCAGTTAGATGCAACACACTTTTTACCATATCAACAAGAAGACATACTTTATTACAGTAAAATATCATAGAAACACATGGAGATACCTTAAAAACACTTCATTCCTTAGCAACACATTTTATTCTGCTTAGATACCATAGGAACATATATTCTGCCAGTACGATAACATAGCAGCACACTTCATAACTGTCTGATATGTCATTAACACATTGTATACCATACCAATCTTTATACCAGTTAGATACTGTAGCAACACACATTATACTGTAGCAACACACTTCATACCTTAGAAACAAATCAAATCATATTATTGTCACTACTTTATACACAAGTGCAAAAGTGGCTGAAAGTTTTGGGTGCAGTTCCAGGCATTATAACAATTACCTTAAATTCTAATTTACATATAAGATATAAACTGTGGAGATAAATATTACGTGTTGTGGTGACATTCAACTGTTTGTCAACAGTCATTTGCCACTATGTTATTGGTGCAGTATAGGATGAGTCCAGCCTGAGGCTGATAAATACGGTGCATATATATACTGTATATATGCATCATTAGTGATCAGGAGTTCAGGGGCCGGTTGCACAAAACACCTTAAGTTAAGATTTTCCTCAAAGTCAGATCTAAGGTTTCCTTAAAATATAATCAGTTGCACAAAGCACCCCTAAGTCTTCCCCTTAAAGTTTCATGAAATGTTCCCTTAAGTATTTAAGGTTTTCTTATATCGGTCGTATCGGGAGTCAGATGGCTGAGCGGTGAGGGAGTCGGGCTAGTAATCAGAAGGTTGCCGGATCGATTCCCCGCCGTGCCAAATGACGCTGTGTCCTTGGGCAAGGCACTTCACCCTACTTGCCTCGGGGGGAATGTCCCTGTACTTAATGTAAGTCGCTCTGGATAAGAGCGTCTGCTAAATGACTAAATGTAAATGTAAATGTAAATGTCGTATACTTAAGGATTCCCCTAAAGTTCGTTAGCACTCTATTAGGCTACTGTGCTGCAGTCTAAACATGAAGGCTATTTATGCATTGGCTACCGCTGTAAATAAAGTACCTAGCCTAGACTCACGCCGGTGCTGTTGATCTCATTTTGATCTACGTAAGAATTAAGCTAGCTCTCACTTAAATGTTACTGTGTAGTAACAAGACCTACAAGTAAAGTTGATGTCACCAGTTTTATTGGACTCCCTCCTGAAATTGGTCAAGTGATCATACAGCTATATTTTTTTTTTCTTGAATTGACCGCTTTACCAAACTTCTGAGTTTATTTTTTATGCAATTTCGTCCTACATTCGTTGTTTTTTGTTTGCAGTTATTTGTGGATCAAATTTAGGTTTTGGTACGTGCCTTCTTTCTTTTTTATTCCTGTAGAAGCACAATATTTTCCTTCTCCGACCAATTTGGTTTACTTGCCTTCTTTTCGTAGGTCTATAAGCTATCTAGATCTAAGCTAGAGCTACTAGTTGCACAGCGATACAACTGAACAAACGCGGTCTCCGTGGAAACGGTTGAATTTTACTCCTGTGAAATTATGTTCAATGTAGTAAATCCATTAACGTTTCACCTTAGCTAAGGAAACCATTTAATTGATTCTGTGCAACCCCCTTAAGTAAATCCCTTAGCTAAGGAGAAATGTACCCTTATGTGTCACAGTCAAAAACAAGGTGATAGATTGCTTGGAGAAAGAAACTGTCATGTAGTCGGCTGGTGTGGGTCCTGATGCTGCAATACCGCCTACATAATCGTAGCTGTGACAGAAGCCCATGGCTCAGGTGTCTGGAGTCTCTTATGATCCTCCAAGCTTTTTTCCTTCACACTGCAGGGTAGAGATGGGCGATATGGCCTAAAATCCATATTGTGATACACATTGCAACCTCTTGCGATAACGATATACATCCCAATACATAAATTATAATAGAACCATTTCAGAACAGGTTACATAGACCCTGAGGAAAGCCTGTTAAACAGAGCTGCTCGATATACCAGCTCAATATAAACTTTGGAGGACAAGTAACATGCAGAGACTGGAAGGAAGTTCTAAGAAAACACTAGGGCTGTGTCTACTACTGCGCACTTTATGTAGTACACTGCAATACAGTGCCCTGCAAAACAGTGCACTTGCATATTCAGTGCACTCCGTCGCTGATAAGTGCTGTCTCAAATGGAACACTTACGTTAAACACTTGGTGGAAGTGACGGACGCGAATTTGCTCGCGACACCCGCAAAACCTGCCAAAATGAACGCGTTTCTCCACTCAAGTGTAAAAAGCTGCCGGAAAAGGCTCCTCCCCTCCTTTTCCGGTAAGTAGCCAAGATGGCGCCCATTTAGGGCGAGTAGTGTCCATCGTTGTACACTGTTTTTTTGGACCGTTTGCAGTGCGCCATCCGAGTACTTTCAGTGCACTGAATTCTTCTGGTTTTGTGAGTGAAGTGCCCTAAGCACTGAAAGTCAGTGCTCGAAGTGCACAAGTGCGCGGTAGTAGACAGAGCTTAAATTCATTTATTTCGTGCAGGTGCATCAGCTTATATAGACAGTCACATGACACACACACCTGAAATGCATCAACAATAATTGGGAGCACAATCAGTTGTCAATTATTCAATGAACAAAGCCAAATTACTAAATGTATTTTTTTTAAGAAAGAAACGTATGTAGTTTTGAGAAAACTTGTATAATTACAAAACTGTTATTATACAACATAATGTTGCAGATAAATACAATTCAAGTACACTACCTGCATAGACTTAAACAAATAAAAAACTTTAAGTATTGGGTTTCTTTCCTTAAGTGCAAACCACTCTAAAAGGCACTACACTTAGTTTAAGTTCTTGGTTCTTAAATGCCACCGAAGATGCAAAGAACATAAAAAACATTTAGGCATGGCTATTTAAATAAAGAACATTATTCCAAGTGTAGTGCACAATTACTTCAAATGAAAACATAATAAAGTTTAAACAAAATGAAAGCACAATCATTTTTTGGAATAAACCTTTTCACGGAGCTCGGCATACAATTTTGGCATCTCTGTTTCTGTTAAGTATTTGCGGCTTGGCACCTCGTATCGTGGATCAATGGCTCTGATCATCGCTTTAAAGCCCCGTCTCTCTACCGTAAGGGATCTCCTTACACAAGTAAACAATTAAAGCCCTGGGGCCTCATGTATAAAGGATAGCGCAGCTTTCAAACCAGAAGATGGCGTACTGCCAAAACTCGAAAAGTACCTACGCACAGAAATATTCACATGTATAAAACTGGTTGTACGCCAGGTCCTGCGCACCTTTCCTTTATAAATCACAATCAACGTGAGATTGACCGCACGTGAACGAGCCTCTGACCCCGCCTTGCCTCCTCCCATAAATTAATATGCAGATGGACTATAAATGCGCTCCTGAGGTCATTTCGTTGTCTGAATTATCGTATTTATTCGAAGAAACGCCGCCCTCGAAGAAACGCAGCACCAAAAATGAACGTTAAACGCCGCTGCGTTTATTTGAAGAAATACGGTGACTGTGAGATCGAGGTTCTGACAACAGAGGTGGAGGCGAGAAAATGTGTCCTGTTTGGCGGCCTGTCATCAGGTATTAGTGACAAAAGACAGCACTTTAAGATTTAGCTAAATGTAAAGTGCATTACAAAGAAAATTATTATTATAGGGCCATCAATGCTGTGGGTTCAGAGAACCGGACAATGGCAGAAATTAAGAAGAAATGGTCCAATATAAAACTTTAAATGAAGAAACGAGTGGTGGCGCATCTTAACAGCATTATTTTGTAGTTCGTTTGACAGCCTCAAGTTTAACAGAAGTTATTAAGTGGTGGCGGTATAAACAGAAGGCTATATAGCATTTCCCATTTTGGGTTTTGGCATTTTGATATGATCATCCACATTAATGATCAAACGTTTATTTTTATGTTTTTTGAATAGTCAACGTCATAAACGTACTAGTGGAAACTTTATTTTGTAATGTTTGGTGAGTCTCGGCACTTTTCAGTTAGAATTCGCCATGTTACAGAGCCAGACAAGACTTTGCGGATGGTCCGCACATTCTCACGTCCGCTCAAAAGTTTCCGTGACGGCCCGCACATTCTCACGCCAAGTAAATCTTTATACATCACAAAGTGTGCGTGAAAACCATCGTACGCAAGCTTTTTGTGCGAACGCAATGTTTATACATGAGGCCCCTGGTCATTTCAATCAATCGCAGGCTCTTCCTATTGTAAGGATTACTTTTGAAAATGACTGTTGGATGGAGGTCTGGATCAGTTCCTGTTTTTTCTGTCCTGCGTTCTTCGAACTGGATTTTGGGGTTGGCTGACAATGCTGGTATCAGTGACATGTTTCGTTTTGAGGTGGTAGACGAGATTAGTCCTACCACTCCTCTTAGCAGTAACTGTTGCCCCACACACTACACAGAGGATAGTTTGCTGTTGCTTGTTGGACGGCTTAAATCTGAATCAAGTCCAAATAATGGATGTTGCACCGGTCTTTTTCACTAGCTCCTCCAATTCGCTTTCAGCCATGGCTACTCAATATGAGGAATACGATGATGCATTGCAGCCGGTTGCAGCTCGTGGCTCTAAATTTTGCGGGTAGATTGTCATCAACATGCAGTATCGCAATAGTGCAATATAATTAAAATCTCTATTGTATAATAATAATAATACATTTTATTTGGAATTGTATGCCAATTTTGTAGTGTTTATATTGCATATCGTTTATATCGCAAATTCCTACTGCAGGGTTTAGATATCCTGGAGGGAGGGAAGTTAACTTCCAATGATATGTCTGGCACAACCCTTTGCAGGACTTTGTGGTTGAGGGCAATGAGATAGCCAGTCAGGATGCTCTCCACAGTGCTAGTGTAAAACCATGTGAGGATGTGGCGGTTCATTCCGAACTTCCTCCGCTGTCTCAGGAAGAAGAGGCGCCAGTGTGCCTTCTTCACAATGGCCTTAGTGTGAAGGCACCTTGTGAGTTCCTCAATGATGTGGACAGCAAGAAACTTGGAATGTTGACGCTCTCCACCGATGCCCCATTGATGATGATGGGCCCGTGTTCTCTGTCTTTTCTCCTGAAGTCCAGCGTAAGCTCTTTAGTGTTACTGGTGTTGAGGGAGAGGTTTTCATCCTGACACCAGCGTGTCAGTGTGAACCTCCTCTCTGTAGACGGATTAATTGTTGTCGGTGATAAGACATACCACTGTCTTATCATCAGCAAACTACATGCTGGCACTGGAGCTACAGTGAGGGAAAATATTAATTGATCCCCTGCTTATTTTGTGCGTTTGCCCACTGACAAAGAAATGATCAGTCTATATTTTTATGATAGGTTTATTTAAACAGTGAGAGACAGAATAACTACAAAAAAATCCAGTAAAACACGTCAACATTTTTATAAATTGATTAGCATTTTAATGAGTGAAATAAGTATTTAACTCTTCTGCAAAACATGACTTTGTGATTGCCAACAAGGATTTAGCCACCAAGTACTAAGGTCCGACGTTTCTTGTTGTTGGCCACCAGATTTGGACACATCTCAGGAGGGATTTTGTCCCACTCCTCTTTGCAGATCTTCTCCAAGTCATTAAGGTTTCGAGGCTGACGTTTGGTAACTGGAACCTTCAGCTCCCTCCACAGATTTTCTATGGGATTAAGGTCTGGAGACTGGTAAGGCCACTCCAGGACCTAATGTGTTTCTTGTTGAGCCACTCCTTTGATGACCGTGTGTTTTGGATCATTGTCATGGTGGAATACCCATCCACAGCCCATTTTCAATGCCCTGGCTGAGGGAAGGAGGTTCTCACCCAAGATTTTACAGTACATGGCCCTGTCCATCGTTCCTTTGATCTGGTGAAGTCCTGTCCCCTTAGCAGAAAAACACCAAAGCATAATGTTTCCACCTCTGTGTTTGACGGTGGGGATGGTGTTCTTGGGGTCATAGGCAGCATTCCTCCTCCTCCAAACACGGCGAGTTAAGTTTATGCCATTGAGATCGATTTTGGTCTCATCTGACCAGAGGTGGCACCACAGGTCCAAAAGTGGTGGGGCAAAATTTGGGAACCATCTGCACTGACTCGTTTTTTAATACAGTCTATGCTCGATAGCGCTAGCAGTAATGAGTTGTTGAGAGGCGTGGACGATGGTCTCTCCTGAGGCCGGGTTGGCTGTAGCTAGGAGATCACTGTGACTGACAGGTGCATCACTTGTTGCAGTCAGCGTTTGAAGTAGTGTTATAGTTGTTCATGTCGATAATCGTCATAGTCAACAGAGTAAACGGGCTGACATTTTGAGAAATATTTTATCAACTTGTTCAATTGTAAGAAGAAATAACGTTTTTTTTTTTCGTTTTTAATATTAGATACATTAAATGTGCTCAACACTCCGCTGAGTCGAAAGTGGTGGGGCGGGGCCCTACCACTTTGAAAAGTAGTGGGGCAAATGTATGCTAGCCACACTTGTGCCGGCGGCTCTGCATCTTACCATAACACTTTCACCCAGTTCTCCTCTGAATCATTCAGATGTTCATTGGCAAACTTCAGACGGGCCTGTACATGTGCTTTCTTAAGCAGGGGGACCTTGCAGGCGCTGCAGGATTTCAGTTCTTCATGGTGTAGTGTTACCAATTGTTTTCTTGGTGACCATGGTCTCAGCTGCCTTGAGATCATTGACAAGGTCCTCCCGTGTAGTTCTGGGCTGATTCTTCACCGTTCTCATAATCATTGCTACTCCACGAGGTGAGACCTTGCATGGAGTCCCAGACCGAGGGAGATTGACAGTTCTTTTGTGTTTCTTCCATTTGCGAATAATTGCACCAACTGTTGTCACGTTCTCACCAAGCTGCTTGGCGATGGTCTTGTAGCCCATTCCAGCCATGTGTAGGTCTACACAGTGGCGTAACTAAAGGGAGTGCAGGGAGTGCAGCTGCACTAGGGCCCGTGGCGAAAGGGGGCCCGTCCTCGATCTCAAGTGAGAACTCTACCTGAAGAACTGACCGGGCCCCTCGCTCCGCGTAAATCACAGAAAGGTTAACATATGATCCAGTCCGATCAATTCGCAAACATTTCTCAATTATGGTTATTCTCATCTGCCCAATAAACATTTTAACAATAGTCAGTCTTAACAACAGCAAATAATTCATTTGGCCTCATTTGCCTTTTGCTGAATGAAACAAATCTAGTTTTTATTAAGTAATATTGTCTGGGTAATACGTTGTCAACGATTCTATAGCCCACCCACACGTTGTGATCGTTTGCCATCCTGTTGTGTTGCATTGCTGTTGAGTAATTGCGGTAAGTAGGCTACCCCATCATGCCCTTCTTTCAAAAACACAAAAGTGGCTGCAGGAAGCGGCACAACCGCAAAGAGCAGGATTAAAGGGTGGCAAAGCTGGCAAAATTATCTTCATTTGGATTTGTGGCTTGGTGTTCAAGAGGACGCTACATCTGACCCCCAGCCCAACAGCAATGAGTGAAACTCAGCCACCAGGGTAGGCTAACGTTTACTGTCTGGTATAGCCTATTGAATTTAGACATGGCAATTAAACGTCATTAAATGCACGTATAGGCATAAGGCAGCAGCCAGGTTAGATATTGAAAACAATGTGCAGGATGTTGTTGGAAAATAGCTAAAGCTAGATAGGCTAAACGTTAAGCTAGCATATACTAAAATAAAATAAAACATTCACCAATCAATTCACAATGTGTATTGTAATAAGCAGTGTTGGGAAAGTTCACTTTCTACATGAACTAGTGCAGTTCATAGTTGATACTTCAAAATGTTGAACTAGGTTCAAAGCTCCAAATAATGAACGAGGTTAGTTCAGTTCTTTTTTTCCAATATGTGGCTGCCGTCTGCAATACCGCTCTCCGCCTCTACGCAATTCGGCGTTTTCACACTTGCCATGCATAGACAGTAGAAGAAAGAAAGAAAGCACACGCAGCGATTGACAGGTTTGGTTACCCTGGACACAAGACTGTTAACGGTGTGTTTTTAGCCTGGAAGTCTCTTACACCTCTCTTAAATCTAGCACCTTATTAAAAAACGAAATTAAAAAGAGAGAACGTGCCATTCACAGACACCAGAATGAGTGCGTCCACTGCACAGTATCCTTCATCAGGCAGTAGCCTAATACAGTAGGCTACGTTCAGTTCACGTTCACCAAAATTATGAGTTCATGAACGTGTTCAGACGCAACACTGATAATAAATACATTTCCATGCGCCTCTCTAAGATCAACACTCAATAATTTCGCCTGACGATAGGTCGGTTAAGGGGCCCGTTGGTGAGATCTGCACTCGGGCCGCCAAGTCATTGTTACGCCGCTGGGTCTGCAATATTGTCCCTGACATCCTTGGACAGTTCTTTGGTCTTGACCATGGTGGAGTTTGGAAACTGATTGATTGCTTTCTGGCTCCCAGGTGTCTGGAGTGCTCCTAATCTCAGTTTGTTACCTGTATAAAAGACACCTGGGAGCCATAAATCTTTCTGATTGAGAGGGGGTCAAATACTTATTTCACTCATTAAAATGCTAATTGATTATAACAGTTTTGACATACGTTCTTCTGACTTTTTGTTGTTATTCTCTCACTGTTCAAATAAACCAAGCATTAAAATGATACACTGATAATTTATTCTACAGTACAACACAGTTAGACACAGTTCAACACAGTAAAACAGATTAAGACACATTAAGACACAATACAACACAGTAAGACACAGTTAGACATAGTAATATACAGTAAGACGCCGTAAGATACAATAAGATACCGTAAGACACCATAAAACCCAGTAAGACACAGTAAGATACCTTAGCATGACATTCAATTCCTTAACAACACACTTCATACTTTAGCAACAAACATTACCAGCAGGGTTCTAAATTAACTTTTTTAATCACCAGCCAATGTGGCTGGTAACTTTCTACATTTACCAGCCAATCAGAATTTCCACTAGCCAAATTTATTCAGGTGAAAATAAGAACAATTCTGAGTTTCACTGAATGCATTTGATCATTTTATTAACATGTTGGCATGAAAAACACATAAAATGAAGTAAAATGAAGCATAGAAGTATGATGCAAGGGTATGTGAAATCACCAACACGTGACTAAGTGAGGACACGATTTATTGTAAATGGCTAAAACGTCCATTTGCGTCATGAGATTGACTCCTGCCCATGCATTTACAGTAACATTTTTGTTACTGTAAGTGTGGTCCGTTCTGCTGAGTTCATAATCAGCAGGAAGCTCCCAGCCCTACAGGACACCTACCACACATGTTGCCTAAGGAAAGCCGGCAGGATTCTAAGAGACTGTTCCCACCCATCCTTGAGTCTCTTTACCCCGTTGCCTTCTGGCAGGCGTTACCACAGCATCCGGTCGCGCACACGCAGACTGGACAACAGTTTCTACCGAAGGGCCATCAGGCTTCTGAATGGACACTGATATGGACATTTTTACTGCACACTAGTCACTTTCAGCTACTGGTTGCACTATCAGTAACATTGCACTACTGTACCTCACTGTACCTCGCCAGCAGGCTCCTGTATGGTCATTGACTTAGTCCCTGATCTGCAAATGTGCACTATTGTACTGTACTCCACTTAGGTTAGAATAGGTTATAGGGTTGAAACAGGTTTTATGTGCATTTAGGGTTAGTATAGTGTACTATTTATTGTTATCTGTAATTTAAGTAGTTTTAGTATTAGGGTTAGTATAGTCGATTATTTATTGCTATCTGTATATTAAGGAGGTTTCACTTATTTAAGCTCAGCATAGATGTAAATTATGTTCTGTGTACTTATATGTTATGTTATGCTAGGTGCTTGCGTTGTCTTGTCTTAAGAATTTCAGCGCCCAGTCTAACCTTGAGTTGTTCTGTGTACCTGACAAATAAAAGACTTGAACTTAATTAAACCGACCTAATATAGGCCTTTTCTTTATTAAGAACAGTGTATTTACATTACAGAAGACTGTGTCAGTAAGCAACATAATTTTTCTTTAGCGTAGACTGCATGCAGCAATCCTTACAAAACATGACAACATTTTTATTGTCAAACACAAGCCATTCCCGACCCGTCAGCCATTTGGCATTACCTACATTTTCTTTTCTTAGTTTCTCTAGTGCTATCAATATCCTCGTCCCCTGCCTCGTTCCTCTTCTTGAACCCAGAAGTTTGTCCTAACCACCGCAGCATTAAGTTAACTTTTTACTTTACTACTCTAGCTATCTCTTATTACATCCTATGATCCTCTATGCTCTATATTTTCTGGTGAACACTCCGTTCCACGGTTTCTCGCACTGGTTTCCCTTGAAACTGCGCGCAGCCAATGGGCGTATAAAACGTTATCATGTAGCATTATGGCACAGTGTTCATGGGAGACTTAACTTTGGGAAGTACTGCCAGGGGGATAAATGACTGAGAACCATACCGAAAACAGAGCCTTATTTATCATTCATGTATCACCGGCCAAACTGGCTAGTGAGTTTTTATTAACACCCGCCAAAATGAATTTTAACCCGCATTTGGCGGGTGTTTATTTAGAACCCTGATTACCAGTAAGACATCATAGCAACACACTTTATACTGGTTAGATACAGTAGCAACACACTCTGTACCAGTAAGAAACTTTACAACCCCCCCTCTTTCCTACCGCCACACACACACCATATCAGTTCACCACACCTTGCAAGTCAAACCCCTTTTGTACTCCCTTTCTCAGAACAAAGAAGAATTTGTTGACACAGCCAGAGCAGTGGTGGATGACTGCCAGTCCGTAACCGAGTTTGTGAGAGTGATTGCTGACCACTGCTTGGACCTGCAGAGCTCTGCAGAGCTGTCCCTCATTCTGGAGCAGATCCTCACCATCACTAGCCAGCTCAGCATCATCTCCAGGTAGGTTAGCATAATTTCCAGGTAGGTTAGCATCATCTCCAGGTAGGTCAGCTTCATTTCCAGGTAGGTTAGCATCATCTCCAGGTAGTTTAACAAATAATTTCCAGGTAAGAGGCAAAATCTCCAGGCCTTCCATAATTTTTAGCTAGGAAATAACAGGGCTCGACATAAAGGCTTGTCCGCTTGTCCGGGACAAGTGGATTTTTTTGTAGAGCAAATGGAAGAGAAATGTACTTGCCCCACTGGACAAGTTAAAACTCAAACAAAATAAAATGCCATGTTACTTCACGTTATGTGGCACTCATTACGTCTATTTTATCTATTTTATTTTTACCGAATTCTGCATTAGCAAAACACAAAAAAGTGGCTTCTTCCCAGATCTCTGCAGACAGGGGGCTTATTACTTGATTACTTAAATACTGTGAATTACTAAAGTAGGCAAATTACTAGTAGAACATAACATTTCATAATAATTTCAGTAAATCAAACCTCTACAAGTGAAATGTTATTTACAGCCAGAAAACTAACGTTAGCTAGCATCGCTAACAACATTGGCCAACTCAACTTCAGTAGGCTATCCTCAGTCTCTGCAAGCTAGCTAAACTTATACTATATCTAAAATAATTTTTGAAGATATAACAATAGATTTTTCCGCTATTTCTTTTTTTTTTTTTTCTACAATTTCATTTTGTACCCGGCGGAGGCTGACTACGTACATTACTAATGCTTGCTATTTACACAGCTGCCAATGCTAGCAAGCTAACGTCAACACAAAAAAATATATATATAAAATGATAGGTAGGAGGTATCATCTCCAATTAGGAGGTATCATCTCCAAGTAGGAGGTATCATCTGCAGGTAAGAGGTATCATCTCCAGGTAGGAAGTATCACCTCTAGGTCTACCATCATCTCCAGCTAGGAGGCATCATCTCCAGGTAGGAGGTATCATCTCCAGTTAGGAGGTATCACCTCCAGCTAGGAAGCATCATCTCCAGGTAGGAGGTATCATCTGCAGGTAAGAGGTATCATCTCCAGGTAGGAAGCATCATCTCCAGGTCTACCATCACCTCCAGCTAGGAGGCATCATCTCCAGGTAGGAGGTATCATCTCCAGTTGGGAGGTATCATCTCCAAGTAGGAGGTATTATCTCCAGGCAGGAGGTATCGTCTTCAGTTAGGAGGTATCATCTCCAGGTAGGAGGTATCACCTCCAGCTAGGAAGCATCATCTCCAGGTAGGAGGTATCATCTCCATTTAGGAGGTATCATCTCCAAGTAGGAGGTATCATCTCCAGGTAGGAGGTATCACCTCCAGGTAGGAAGTATAATCTCCAGTTGGGAGGTATCATCTCCAAGTAGGAGGTATTATCTCCAGGCAGGAGGTATCATCTCCAGGTAGGAGGTATCGTCTCCAGTTAGGAGGTATCATCTCCAGGTAGGAGGTATCACCTCCGGGTAAGAAGTATCATCTCCAGTTAGGAGGTATCATCTCCAAGTAGGAGGTATCATCTCCAGGCAGGAGGTATCAAATCAAATGTATTTGTATAGCCCTTTTTACACGCAAGCATGTCACAGAGGGCTTCACGTACGCCCATAGAACTGCCCCTCAACCAACCTAAACCCTCAAGGAAGACAACAGGAGAAAAAATGGAAGAAACCTTGGGAGGAGCAATTCAGAGAGGGATCTCCTCCTCCAGAGACGGTTGGTGAGAGAGAGGAGCAGAACACAGGCCAAACATAGTCATACAGTGTCAATGGGTTTTGAAACACCAAAATCCATTGTTGAACTTTATAGATGTAGGACAGGACCGGGAGACTCGCTGTTGGCCGTCATGGAGACTGGTTTCCGGTTGACGACCAGGTCCAGCGTTAACAGACCGATGACCAGGCAGGTGCTGACAGCTCAAACCCCCCACACCACAAGGGATGTGTGTGGGGGGTGGACAGAGAGGGGAGAGCAGGGATTAGAGAATGCCAGGAGCAGCTAACAGTTACAGTCATAATATAATTAAATCCCCACCGGTCAAGTGTGGACTAATGCAACAATTTAAGGGGTATTTTCCAGATAGGAGGCATCATCTCCAGGTAGGAGGTATCATCTCCAGGTCTACCATTGCCTCCAGGTAGGAGGTATCATCTCCAGGTCTACCATCACCTCCAGGTAGGAGGTATCATCTCCAGGTAGGAGGTATCATCTCCAGTTAGGAGGTATCATCTCCAGGTCTACCATCACCTCCAGGTAGGAGGTATCATCTCCAGGTAGGAGGTATCATCTCCAGGTAGGAGGTATCATCTCCAGGTCTACCATCACCTCCAGGTAGGAGGTATCAACTCCAGGTCTACCATCACCTCCAGGTAGGAGGTATCATCTCCAGGTAGGAGGTATCATCTCCAGGTCTACCATCACCTCCAGGTAGGAGGTATCATCTCCAGGTAGGAGGTATCATCTCCAGGTAGGAGGCATCATCGCCATTATTAAATTTACATGTATTCATTTAGCAGACGCTTTTAAAGTTTTTAGCAGACGCTTTACAAAGTGCATAGGTCACTGATAATAACAAAAAGATAGCCCTAAAGCATTGCGGGTAGCCAAAACAAGAAGCATACATTGTGAACAACCAAAAAATAAGTGCCAAAGGGAAGAACCATAAGAGCATTTAGTTATGCAAGTTACAACTAGAGATGGTACAATTTCTGGGGAAATTGTAGGGTGTGCTTGCTTACTTGTGTTGGTTGCAGGGGTCCGTATTTAAATTACATTTCTGTATATTTTATATTAAAATGCATAGCCTACTTATTATTTATAAAGATTACATAGATTTAAAAGCATATTTTTTTCTGCTCATTTACAACTCAAAATACTAAGAGTGAAGATTAGAATGAAATAGTTGTCTTCTCATTTCCCCTGCAAGAGGGAATGGTGATCAGCAACCTCATAGTTGAATCAAAACGAATACATTTGGCAGACCGGTGTAAAAATTGACCTAATCTCTATGACTTAAACGTCATTGTAAGTTTTTCCATTCTCGTTATATTTTCAGGCATTTAGCCTACTCATATTGCATGAATTCATTAATAAAGAACCCCCTTTGAAATGTATTTTAACAACAATGTTACCAGCAGTAGCTAGCTATCTCAGATGGAATCGCGATTCAAATAGTATCATCTGCTAACAGAAAGTATGCCCCAAAAAACGTAAATAAGCTTGACATTTATATAGGGGAAAATCACTCATTCATAAGAATGTCAGTGGTAGCGATCATTGTCAGTAACAAGGCAAAATGCGATATAGCCCTGCTGTGTGAAGAAGCTGCCCCGGTAGATTGTAGGCTACAACTACTACTAGACTGTCTTGGTAGCGATTGCGTTGGTTGAATTCGATTTAACGTTACTTCCATTGTACGGTCTAGGCTGAAATGAATTATTTTCATGAACAGATTGACAAAGTTTAGGCTGTGGCAATGGAGTTCAGGTTAGTAGTCACTAGTCAGATAGTTTTACCAAAAACATGTGCCGCCGTTTGACTTCCTACAGTACTGTAAACAGCTGTGGAGATGTTTTTGTTGGCTACAGTAGCCTACTAGGCTACCTAGCCGCTAGCACTGTTCTGTTAGTAGTTAGTCTTTACCTAGCCGCTAGCGCTGTTCTGTTAGTACTAGTCTTTATCTAGCCGCTAACGCTGTTTTGTAAGTAGCCTACTAGGCTACTGTATAGTGTTGCAGTGAGCTACACTAGTTTGAAACCACAGGTAATGATAATTTCACCCAAAAATCGTTTACTTGTAATATAATGTCATAATAAATCCTACAACGAAAATGTATTGGAGAAGAATGTTTATTTTAACGATTGAAAACAGATGCATCATAGACCGCTGTACTATGTGTTGCCCGGGGAACAGAGGCTAATGTCATGATGCTAATGCTTCAGTGAAATAGTAGACTACTGTTTCCGAAAGTAGACGTAAATGCTTCCTTATATCAGCTTATATTGTACATTACACTCCACAATTGTGTTTCATATCACAAAGTAAAAGTATCTCAAAGTAAAATGAGTAAATAGTTATCACCCTGGCCTATTTGCTTGTGGCGTTTCCGCTCCTCCCTTGCAGTAAAGCAGTTAGCCTAGCTATCTCCCAGAAGTTAACGAGCTGCTAAACTAATGTTCTGCTAGAGGTAGTCACGCGATATTTCGTGACGTTAGTGACGTCAGTAGTGTCAGTGACTGTGGCTAGCAAGTTAGCCACCGTTAGCTTCACTTTTGCCACAAAAACTTAGTTAAAACCTAAACCGTGCTACGGAACATAAATCCTAATAGAACCAACGCAATCGCGACCAAGACGAACCTTTTGACATCGACGTTGTCTATGTAGTCCAAATATTGACTGAGCCTTAGGGGCGCGAAAATAAACAATAATAATAATAATATATATGTGAGATAACGATGGTTTGTGCTCGCCGAAAGGCAAGCACACCCCAATTAAACAACATGAATCTCTAAGTGCAAGTGTACCTGTAGAAAAAGCAAGCAACAGTAAAAATAAAAATAAGAAACTAAAATAACTATTTTGCAGTGAGTACAACAGTTTAAATCAGTGTTTTCTTAAATCAAATTTCTTACCTTTGAAGCTTTTCAGAAACCATAACTCACCATATGAAATAGTTTTTCAACTAAACTCTGTCCCCCTAGCCCCTGCTAAGATTCTGGCCAATGCTACAGTCATACAGAAAGTATCAAAAGTAACACAAGGATATTATCTAATATGTAAAATGTATGTTATAATGTCAGTATACGTATTTAATATTATACTACTAATATTCATATTATTGTTATTACTGTTGATAATAATGGTATTTATGCTTACATTATTATGGTTATGTGTAACATATATTTTTTTATTTTCAAGTGTGAATGCCTTGACTCCAGGCAACAAATCGTCAGATGAGATTCTAGTGATGAACACCCAGAACCTGCTGCAGACGCTCCTGCAGGGCCTCCAGGCTGCAGAAACAGCCTGCATCAAGGTACCGTAATACAGCTACAAGCCACAGCAAGGCATCTTCATACTTGTAAAGAGCAGGAGGCTGGCCAACCCTGTTGTGCTGTGACTCCCTGTGGTTGTGTGCAGCAGGGCCTGATGCCGGCTATTCCAGGGTCAGACAGGGCTGTGTTGTGACTCAGTGCTTGTGTGCAGCAGGGCCTGATGCCGGCTGTTCCAGGGTCAGACGGGGCCGAGGCTGCAGCTCTGTGCTTCCAGTGGAGGAGGAAGCTGCAGCAGCATCAGGCTCAGCAGCAGGCCAGCCCCGACACAGACGACCTGGGGTTGAGGAGGACAGCCTCCCACCCTGGGCCCCCCAGCCTGGCCCCCCGCCTGGCCCCCTAAACATGGGCCCCAGCCTGGCCCCCCAGCCTGGCCCCCTAACACTGGCCCTCCAGCCCTTCTCACTTGAAGAATTCCTATACCACCATACACTGGATGTTTACATTTTAAGCACTATGTACAAAAGATGCTCCTCTTACAAAGATGAGACCACATCTCAGCCTGTATCTGATTTAATAACTGGTACATTATGTACTCATGGTTCAATCTAGTATGTTAGTATCAGTATATTGTGGAAGGCACACCAGAAACAGTTTTTCACCTGGATTATAATCTGTGGGATCACAAGGGGCATCATCGATCAAATATTACTTTGATTAGCTGCAGCTAAATACTAGGCCAACACTTTACATTCAAGTTACCATAACTACCATAGGTTACATAGGAACTCCTAAAAGTAAAAAACAAACAAATATGATTTTCCGCTAATCTGGGGTTGGGTCATGGTGGCAGAAGGCTAAACAGGGTGTTCCAGACGTCCCTCTCGCCAGCAACGCTTTCCAGCTCCTCCTGGGGGATCCTGAGGCGTTCCCAGGCCAAATGAGCTATATATTCCCTCTATCGAGCTCTGGGTCTACCCTGGGGTCTCCTTCCAGTCGGACGTGTCTGGAAAACCTCCAGAGGACGGCACCCAGGAGGCATCCAAGTCAGATGACCGAACCACTGCCTGCTTTTGGATGCAAAGGAGCAGCAACTCGACTCTAAGATCCCTCCAGATGTCCAAGCTCCTCCCCCTGTCTCTAAGGCTGAGCCCAGCGACCCTACGGAAGAACCTCATTTCGGCTACTTGTATTCGCAATCTGGTTTCGGTCATTACTAAAGCCCGACTGATATATCGACGGGCGGATATTATTGGCTGATATTAGGCATTTTCCAAACTATCGGTATCGGCATTTATAATGGCCGATAAATGAATCACCAAATATTTGCATCGGTATCGGCCTTAAAAATCCTTTATCGGTCGGGCTCTAGTCATTACCCAAAGCTCATGGGTAAACCTTCCTTTTACAATCCCTTAAGTCCTAGGTATTTACATAGAAAGTAAAGGGTATGTTTTGTGTTTTACTGGGTATTACCGATTGGTACCAAGGTGGTAAATACCTAGATAATTCGAAGTATTTACCCATTAACTAAATACTAACGTGTTGGTCATTACTGGGTATGTTTTGTGTATATCATTGGGTATTACCGATTGGTACCAAGGTGGTAAATACTAGGGCTGTCCCCGACTAATATTTTCTTTGGTCGACCAAGACTCGATTAAAACATCTGAAAATCGACTAATCGACATTTGAAACCCTTTTTTTTACCCCCAAAAAACGTACAAATATTTTCCCGATCTGACTCAATGGCTGCTGGACGTTGCAGATTCAGCCATTAATAGCCTACTAATAATAAGACTCGTATCACAGTCCTGTAGTAACCGAATGCCGATGGTATTTAATATCTCTTACACTGTACTACAAATAAAAAATATTGTTTGTTTAACATGCAAATCATCAGAGCGCGCTTATCACTGACTGAACTTGCAGCATGCTTACTAGAAGCTGAGTGGGGAACGGTGCAACAGAGAAAGATTTTGTTGTCTTGGCCGCAGAAGATAATGTCATTCGATTTGGATGATCCTTATAATAGGCATATTCATTTTTCAACCCAGCTCGTTAGCATTAGTGAAGTAGGGCCAACTTACGTTTTTCAGGTGGTAGGCTACATCATATTCGACGTCGAACTATGAAAAATAAACCGTTGTTTCCAGTTTGCATTAAACTTTTTCGAGTCACCCAGTACTTTGTACCGGTGTTGTATCACCCGATTCATGACTTTCTGGATTGGCACCCCCTCGCGGGAGCGCGCGCGAATCAAAGAGTGAAGGATTTCGTCTTGATACCAAAAGATGGGGAAAACAGGAGTCTCACATTATACTTTCTTAGTTGTTGAATTCAAGAGAAGGATGTCGGTTATCTGTGTAAATATCAGATGCTATTTTCAACACAAAATCCTTAAAATTCGTCATTCAAACGGTATAGTAACGAACGCGAACCAACAGTCTTGCTCCACGACATCGCATTCTGAGGAAATATATCCCAGTATGATCATGATTACTGCTGCACAAAATGTATTTTGTGAAGTAGGTTCAAAGTATTTCCCATGGTATGGCATTTCATACAAATGTATTGGTTCAAAGGCATGCGATTTTAATGCTGTTAGCCTGTGCGTAGGGTGGGTTACTCAGACAGGTCGAAAACAACAGCTTTCTGATCCAGAATAGGTTATCAGCTGTCCTGAAAAGGGACCAAAGGTTCACATCATGCCTATATCCTACCAAAGACAAGTACTAAAAACGATGTATGACCTATGTGTCAACATCAAAAGAAATGTTCTCACCATCAAATCCTTTTTTATGATAGGAAATATTACTCTTATTGTTGAAGTCAATTAAATACATGAAAAAATAAAAAATAATAATTCCACACCCACCATGGACTATTCTGATTTCAGACCTGTCCAACCTATACATACACATGTATTGGTATTATATTTACGCTATTAAATGTGCATAATGCTCGAGTAGAAGGGAAGAAACGTATGCAGGGGGAGAGCATTTCATGCAGGCCTTGTTTTCCATTTGATGTAAGTGCAATGCACTCCCTGCTAACACTGACTAGGAAAGTGTGACATGCCTGAAACTTACTGTGCTTATTCATACTAGTGCCCTCAGTGTACAGTAAGAATCATTTGATGCTGGGACATACAGAACAGACAATAGAGGGGGGGTGCATTTCACGACAGGCTTGTTGTATTCCTTCTTGTCACAAAATGCACCCCCCGCTATTTCTGACTAGGAAAGTGTCAAATGCCTGACCTTACTGTGGTTACTCATACTAGTGCCCTCAGTGTACAGTAAGAATCCTTTGATGCAGGGACATACAGAACAGACAATAGAGGGGGGGTGCATTTCATGACAGGCTTGTTGTATTCCTTCTTGTCACGAAATGCACCCCCCACTAACTCTGAAAGTGTCAAATGCCTGAAACTTACTGTGGTTACTCATACTAGTGCCCTCAGTGTACAGTAAGAATCCTTTGTTGCTGGGATATACAGAACAGACAATAGAGGGGGGGTGCATTTCACGACAGGCTTAATGCACCCCCTGCTAACCCTGACTAGGAAAGTGTGACATGCCTGAAACTTACTGTGGTTACTCATACTAGTGCCCCTCAGTGTACAGTAAGAATCCTTTGTGGCTGGGATATACAGAACAGACAATAGAGGGGGGGTGCATTTCACGACCGGCTTGTCGTATTCCTTCTTGTCACGAAATGCACCCCCTGCTAACTCTGACTAGGAAAGTGTCAAATGCCTGAAACTTACTGTGCTTATTCATACTAGTGCCCTCAGTGTACAGTAAGAATCGTTTGTGGCTGGGATATACAGAACAGACAATAGAGGGGGGGTGCATTTCATGACAGGCTTAATGCACCCTCTGCTAACCCTGACTAGGAAAGTGTGACATGCCTGAAACTTACTGTGCTTAATGCAGAAACAGCCTGCATCAAGGTACTGTAATACAGCTACAAGCCACAGCAAGGCATCTTCATACTTGTAAAGAGCAGGAGGCTGGCCAACCCTGTTGTGCTGTGACTCCCTGTGGTTGTGTGCAACCTCCAGCTAGGAGGCATCCTAAATATTGTGTGAATACTATCGTATTCTGTACTTATTCTGTACTTGCAACGTTTTTTTTTTCTCATCCCCCCTCCCACATTGTGATACTATTTAACTGGCCTTCATTCCTGTATTCTTTGACCAGTCTTCTGAGATGCTCAGCTTAAGTGTATTAGACACCTGCACCTTACAGATCTGGAATAAATACTTACATTTTGTCTTAAAATTGTATTTGGCAACTGACTTCATTGACTTGGTACACCAATCGGGTAGAATAAGAGACTTCTTCAGTACTATAGATATTGCTATGCAATTACATGGTAGTTAATGTAACTTTCATCTTAATGGTTGCTATGCAGTTATATGGCAGTTAATATTTCCTTAATGTAGTGATGCAATGTAGTTAGATGATGGTTAGTGTAACCTCTATGTAAAGCATTGACATATTTAATAAACAACAACCCAAAACACCTATAAGTTTATTTAAGACACACGGAAAAGGCAGCAAGACATGATGGGCTCCTCTTGGAACCATGATGTCAACGAACTGAAAAGAATAATAAAACGTTACAACATTCATAAAAAGCACAGCATTTGATACAAAACAAAGCTTTTAAAACATTGTCAGAATAGAAATGAAAACAGTTGAATTCATGTGTTTAACATGACCAGCACCAAACAGTAATAGAATCACAACAACCAAGTGACGCAGAACATCACATTGCTGACGCTCTGAATGCAACACATTTACTTAATAATACGGAAACAGAAAATGAGAAAGGGGTAAAAGAGAGTTCTGCTCAGCATTGTTAGTTGTCTCCCTCAATAACACCTGGAGTCTTGTGAACTATGACAGTTTCCTCTCATTTCATACAAGATGAAATCATATTACAGCCCCCCTTCCTCCTATACATTTTCTCACATTTGTAGATTGAAGACTATTTAACCCTAACAAAGTCAGCGGACACTGAAGTGCCAGTTTAGCGTTTAACAATGACTACAGATCTGTTTATGTGCAATAATGTAATAATATTCTCCTTAGATCAATTATGAACAGTACAAATAAATAAATATGTAAAGCTCAGTCATGGTACATACATGTGTATTCAATATTCAGAAAATATACATTTTAGATAAAATGTGTAAATGTCACCAAGCAGGACGAGTGTTCACTAGTGATCACTAACTCAGGAGTGTTCTCTAACTCAGGAGTGTTCACTAGTGTTCACTAATTCAGGAGTGTTCACTAGTGTTCACTAATTCAGGAGTGTTCAGTAACCCAGAAGTGTTCACTAGTGATCACTAACTCAGGAGTGTTTATTAGTGTTCAGTAACGCAGGAGTGTTCACTAGTGATCACTAACTCAGGAGTGTTTACTCATGTTCACCAACTCAGGAGTGTCCACTAGTGATCACTAACTCAGGAGTGTTCTCTAACTCAGGAGTGTTTACTCATGTTCACCAACTCAGGAGTGTTCACTAGTGATCACTAACTCAGGGGTGTTTACTAGTGTTCACTAACTCAGGAGTGTTTACTAGTGTTCACTAACTCAGGAGCATTCACTGGTTCATTTGTGTTGACAAAAAACATTCACTGGCAGAAAGGGGAAGCAGTTGGATCAAACGTCTTGAACACATCTTTCAGTGGTGTATCATTTGCCTCCTCACCTCCTTCCTCCTCCTTTCCCTCTTTCTCCATCTCTGCTACCTCCTTCTCCTCCTCTGCCACCTCCTTCTCTTCCCCTTCTCCTCCCTGTGCCCCCCCCTTCCTCTGTGGTCCCCCCAGACGGGCCTGGCGCGGATCTGTGTAGGGAGGTCTGATCAAACCAGCCAGGGCTTGTATGGGTAGGTGGTGCAGGGCAGGGGGTTGGGCTGGGGGGCTGAGGGACTCTGGGGGGGAAGGGAGCTGGGAGCTGGGCCTGGAGCTGTCAGATGGACTATTGCCTTCCTCCGTGGGCTCCAGCCCAGCTACTGGGGCAGTCCTGGGGGAGAGGGACATTGGTGGAGGGGGGATCTCTCTCTTGTCCATTTGTTTCAGGATACCGGCTTTCCTGAGGGTTTCAGTCTGGTCTCTGAAGGGGGGGGGGGGCCTGGCTGCGGGGGTCATAGAGGCTGATGCCGCCCAGACCCTCCAGACCGCCCCCGGGGGCCAGGCGGGGGGCATAGGGGGGCAGCCGCTCAGGTTCAGCCCTGGGAGGGGCAAGAGGGGTAGAGGGGGTGTGAGAGGAGCCAGCCTGGTTCAGTCTGGGGTCCCCGCCTCCCCCCTCCTTCAGGCAAGCTGGCGAGGCATCCAGGCTGGTCGCGCGGCCCAGGCGGGGGTCCAGCGGCTTGGAACTCCGTGATGGACGCCGCACACCCTCCTTCAGCCTGGCAGCCGCGAGGCGTGGGTCGATGGGTGGGGGTGAAGAAACGGGTTTGGGGGAGGAGACGGGGAGGCGGTTCATCTGCGCGTCAGCAATGAGTGGGGGAAGGGGCAGGTTGATAGAGGGGTCCTGCCTAGGGATCAGCAGGGGGATGAGATCCTCAGGGGCCCACACCATCGCAAGGGCCCAGGGGGGCCTCTGCAGAAGCACATCCACTCGGATGTGGCTGCACTGCTGCAGCTTTGAGCGAGGGTCTCGGAGGGACGCCCCAGGGCTGGCTTCCAGCGGGATGAGCACCGCCCTGTCCCTCAGCTCCCTCTCCCCATCCTCCTCCTCCTCCCCGGGGCCAGGCCTGCCGGGGCGCAGGGGGGCTGGGGGGCGTGCCTTCCGGGGGTCTCTGGTCAGGCGAGGGTCCAGAGCTGACTCTGCCTCTCTTCTCTGGTCCGGGGGTTGCTGGCGGGGGTCTGTCTTGGTCCGGGGGTCGCTGGGGGCCGCCCGATCCTTTAGGTGGGGGCCAGGGTGGGGGGGTGGCTGCTTCTGCAGAGACCGGAGGATGGCCGTCACACCGCTACCTTCCTCCTCATCGCTGGAGTACCAATCAACAGGCTCATCTGGAACAGAGCACCAGGGATCAAAACTTCAGAACCCTGCAGACAAACACGCCCAGAGCCCTAACCCACCACCCAGCCACAGGACAAACACGCCCAGAGCCCTAACCCACTGCCCAGCCACAGGACAACCATGCCCAGAGCCCTAACCCGTCACCCAGCCACAAGACAACCATGCCCAGAGCCCTAACCCACCACCCAGCCACAGGACAACCATGCCCAGAGCCCTAACCCACCACAAAGCCACAGGACAACCATGCCCAGAGCCCAGACCCACCACCCAGCAGCAGGACAACCATGCCCAGAGCCCTAACCCACCACCCAGCCACAGGACAACCATGCCCAGAGTCCTAACCCACCACCCAGCCACAGGACAACCATGCCCAGAGCCCTAACCCACCACCAAGCCACAGGACAACCATGCCCAGAGCCCAAACCCACCACCCAGCAGCAGGACAACCATGCCCAGAGCCCTAACCCACCACCCAGCCACAGGACAACCATGCCCAGAGCCCTAACCCACCACCCAGCCACAGGACAACCATGCCCAGAGCCCTAACCCACCACCAAGCCACAGGACAACCATGCCCAGAGCCCAAACCCACCACCCAGCCACAATTGCAATTACATTTTTGATTTATAAAATAAATTGATTTCCAAAGATATGGGAAACACTCAGACATGCATGAAATAACATAAGGAACTGGAGATGGTACAATTTCTAGGGAAATAGTTAAGTGTGCTCGTGGCTGCCCCAGCTGCCCATATTACAACTGTGTACTGACATCAGCTGCCAAACTGAGGGATGATGAAGTTAGCTGGCTAGCTAGCTCCTACTATGTTGTGAATTAGAAGGGACTAGTGCACCGTGCCATGACGCAATCAGTGATGAATATGCCAGTGAAACACAGAAATACAAATGACTTAAACTATAGATAGTACCAGACTAGTGGACTAGTCTAGTGGGCTAGTTTAGTATGAAGTAGTGGAGCAGAGTAGTGGGCTAGTCTAGTATGAAGTAGTGGACCAGAGTAGTATGAAGTAGTGGACCAGAGTAGTGGAGCAGAGAAGTGGGCTAGTCTAGTATGAAGTAGTGGACCAGAGTAGTGGGCTAGTTTAGTATGAAGTAGTGGAGCAGAGTAGTGGGCTAGTCTAGTATGAAGTAGTGGACCAGAGTAGTATGAAGTAGTGGACCAGAGTAGTGGAGCAGAGAAGTGGGCTAGTCTAGTATGAAGTAGTGGACCAGAGTAGTGGGCTAGTCTAGAATGAAGTAGTGGACCAGAGTAGTGGGCTAGTCTAGTATGAAGTAGTGGACCAGAGTAGTGGGCTAGTTTAGTATGAAGTAGTGGACCAGAGTAGTGGGCTAGTCTAGTATGAAGTAGTGGACCAGAGTAGTGGGCTAGTCTAGTATGAAGTAGTGGACCAAAGTAGTGGAGCAGAGAAGTGGGCTAGTCTAGTACGAAGTAGTGGACCAGAGTAGTGGACCAGAGTAGTGGGCTAGTCTTGTATGAAGTAGTGGACCAGAGTAGTGGACCAGAGTAGTGGGCTAGTCTTGTATGAAGTAGTGGAGCAGAGTAGTGGGCTAGTCTTGTATGAAGTAGTGGACCAGAGTAGTGGAGCAGAGTAGTGGGCTAGTCTTGTATGAAGTAGTGGACCAGAGTAGTGGGCTAGTCTTGTATGAAGTAGTGGACCAGAGTAGTGGAGCAGAGTAGTGGGCTAGTCTTGTATGAAGTAGTGGAGCAGAGTAGTGGGCTAGTCTAGTATGAAGTAGTGGACCAGAGTAGTGGACCAGAGTAGTGGGCTAGTCTTGTATGAAGTAGTGGAGCAGAGTAGCGGACCAGAGTAGTGGACCAGTCTAGTGGGCTAGTTTAGTATGAAGTAGTGGAGCAGAGTAGTGGGCTAGTCTAGTATAAAGTAGTGGACCAGAGTAGTGGGCTAGTCTAGTATGAAGTAATGGACCAGAGTAGTGGAGCAGAGTAGTGGGCTAGTCTTGTATGAAGTAGTGGAGCAGAGTAGTGGGCTAGTCTAGTATGAAGTAGTGGACCAGAGTAGTGGGCTAGTCTAGTATGAAGTAGTGGACCAGAGTAGTGGAGCAGAGTAGTGGGCTAGTCTAGTATAAAGTAGTGGACCAGAGTAGTGGGCTAGTCTTGTATGAAGTAGTGGAGCAGAGTAGTGGGCTAGTCTAGTATGAAGTAGTGGACCAGAGTAGTGGGCTAGTCTAGTATGAAGTAGTGGACCAGAGTAGTGGAGCAGAGTAGTGGGCTAGTCTAGTATGAAGTAGTGGACCAGAGTAGTGGGCTAGTCTAGTATGAAGTAGTGGACCAGAGTAGTGGAGCAGAGTAGTGGGCTAGTCTAGTATGAAGTAGTGGAGCAGAGTAGTGGGCTAGTCTAGTATGAAGTAGTGGAGCAGAGTAGTGGGCTAGTCTAGTATGAAGTAGTGGACCAGAGTAGTGGAGCAGAGTAGTGGGCTAGTGTAGTATAAAGTAGTGGACCAGAGTAGTGGGCTATTCTAGTATGAAGTAGTGGAGCAGAGTAGTGGACCAGAGTAGTGGGCTAGTCTAGTATAAAGTAGTGGACCAGAGTAGTGGGCTAGTTCAGTATGAAGTTGTGGAGCAGAGTAGTGGGCTAGTCTAGTATGAAGTAGTGGACCAGAGTAGTGGACCAGAGTAGTGGGCTAGTTTAGTATGAAGTAGTGGAGCAGAGTAGTGGGCCAGAGTGTTGGACTAGTCTAGCATGAAGTAGTGGACCAGAGGTAATTATGGCACCATCAGCATCATAGTGTTGTCTGAAGCCTTCACCTTTGTTTCTGCTGGCAGCAGCATTCTGCCCCTGTCGTTGCCCTTGCTGTTTGACCTGCTGATGGCTGAGGTGGAAGAAAAGGGCATTCTGCATGGCGGGAGGGAGGTTTTGTATCTGGGGCTCAGCGCCGCCCTGCTGGACGGAGGACTGAAGGACAGCCAGGCTCAGATCCACTAGAGGAGAGAAAGGTACACATCACTACACTATCAAGGACCATAACAACTTATCAACTGGGGGAGACACTGTGAGAGACACTGGGGGAGACACTGGGGGAGACACTGGGGGAGACACTGGGGGAGACACTGGGGAAGGCACTGGGGAAGGTACTGGGGAAGGTACTGGGGGAGGCTCTGGGGGAGGCTCTGGGGGAGGCTCTGGGGGAGACACTGGGGGAGGCACTGGGGGAGGCACTGGGGGAGGCACTGGGGGACTCCTGGTCCATTAACAGGTGGCGGTTCCAAAAATAACTGCTCTTCGGCACTGCAGGCGACCCACCTCCTGCACCCATGGCTTGATTCCTGAAGAAGTTACTCATAAACTCAGCCGGGTTCGGGCCCATGTTCTGGCCCATGTTCTGGCCCATGTTCTGGCCCATGTTCTGGCCCATGTTCTGGCCCATGTTCTGGCCCATGTTCTGGCAGAGGCCTGGGAAATGCAGGTTCTGGAGCATCTGTAGGTCAGGCATTGGGGGAAAGGGTGGCACCTGCATGTTCATTTGGGGCCTGGGGAAGGGAGGGGGCGGACCTGGGGGGGGCATGGGGAAACCGGGCGGAGGGAACGGTCCAGGCGGGCTCTGGGGCACGGGGGGACCCGTTTGGGGAAGAGGAGGTACCCCCATGGGGCCTGGGGAGACAGGGGGTGGGGGAGCGTTGGCGTCCGGTGGCATCAGACCTGCACTCTGCATATCCTCTGTCCCCCCCTCCCCCTGAAACTGTCCTCCTGGAGGAGAGAAGCTGGAGCCACTGCAACATAAGCACACGGGAAGCAGAAATGAGTCTGATTGTGATGGTGGTAGTGATGATGGTGGGGGCGGTGATGGTGGTGGGGGTGATGATGGTGGGAGTGGTGGTGGGAGTGATGATGGTGGGGGTGGTGATCTTAGTGATGGTGGGGATGGTGATGGGGGTGGTGGTGGTGAGGATAGTGGTTTTGTTGTTATTGTGGTTGTGGTTGTTGTACCTCAGGCCTATCTTGTGAGCCAGATCCACTGTGGGCTGGACCTTGATCTCAAACAAGGATGGAATCTTCCTGCCACCAAGGCCAGCACCAGCACCAGGACCAGTACCAGCCACCTCAGTGGGGCTGCTGGGGCCGGGTGTGGGCAGGAGCCCCACTCCAGGGGGTGGCTTGGGGAGGGGGGAGATGCCCTGCTTCCTCAAGTCCTCCAGCTCCAACTCATCCTCGTGGGCAATCTCCTCCTCGATGTTGATGATCTGGACAAAAACACACACACACACAGATGGAGGTGAAGATGAGGATGTTACTCCACGTCTGAGAAAAAAAATTAGCCTAACAAACTAAATATAAAGTTAACTTTGACATAACATAGTTAGGGTTATGCAGAATTTCTGGAAGAGAGAGGCTTCTCATCTTCTTAGGTCAAGAGGTCATGTTGTGGAGCTCACCCCAGTCCACATATAGATAAAGGCGTCACTTGTTCAGACTGACGGGTCAGTGAGTAGGAACTATGCCGGAAAACTATATTTGAACTTGTCATTCAGAATATTCATTGTATATAAGACTGTTTGTAATCTACTCGTGAAAACTATTTGCCTTGACTGGTTACATGATTTGGGATCATTCTAATAAACCAAGTCAACCCTTTTTAATTGTCGTGCATGTTTCCGGACACCGTTTGACATCATCCAAACACTAGTTTGCAAACAAACCTATATAGCTGACAAAATGCCAAATAACTAAATCAATATTATGCTACTTTGTGATGAAAAAATTAATCTGATAGCTGCTAAAGTGTACATGGCACCTTCCTCACACCATGTGCAGGCAGCCAGGAGTGTCTTCATTTTGAACTTAATAATTTCTTTATAAAAACTAACTCAATTGGTGTTACTACTTTCATATTGCTGTACTATCAATGCAATAGGGTGATTACACTTGTTTTGCAGATGGCATTCAAATGGATCCCAAATGTGTTTGGTGATGTGTAGGTCAGGGGTCTGTGCAGGACAGTTTTTTCAGACCAAACTCAACAAAACATTTCTGTATGGACGTCGCTTTCTGCATAGGAGCATAATCAAGCCTAAACAGGGAAGGGCCTTCCTCATAATGTTGCCACGAAGTTTGAAGCACAAAAGTGTCTGGGGAAATATTTTATGCTTCAGCATGAATAAATCTATCATCAACTAAGGCTCAAGCCCAAAACCACAAAAAACAGCCTCCATTGATAACGAGGCTTGATTTTAACCCCACGAACAAAGTGAGGTCCTTACAGAAATGTTTTGTTGAGTTTGGCATGTATGTTTATAATATGTAGGGAAGAACTATGTTCTCCACAGTGATAAAATATTTGTAATATATATTCGTTTCAGTCATATAATATCCTGGTCTAACCTTTCCAACACACACACACATACACAGACAGCTACTTTCTGCCTCACCTTGTCCAGCAGCTCTCTGGTCACATCAGTCAGAGGCTCATGGGAAAACTTGCAGTTTTCGCCTTGGTAACACTTGGCTCCTGTGTGGAAGAACTTACATGGATATTCACCTACAGATTGAGTCAAGGAGGGGTTGGAGGTCAAAGGGTATGTTTAAAAGTCTGAGTACTCATTCATCTCAGCATGAACACAAAAAACCAGAATACTGGAAAACAGATGGAGTCTGATTGTAAAAAAACATTTGAGTAGGTCTGATCACTCTTTATGAAATTTAACATTGATGGCATTCATGAAGGATACTGTGCATGTAAATGCAGTGGTCTCCTTTGCTGCAGTAGCCATGGAGGTAGAATTTACACAACTCCTTCTTCTTGTCTGGAACCACCAGCTCATGTTCAAACTTACACTGCTCTCCCTGCAGCCAAAAAGAGGTAGCACAGGCTAGGTTCCACATTTCAGATCGACTTATTTATGATGCACTCTGTGTATAGAAAACAGGAAGGACACTGAACCTTTTACTTTCAGTCAGTACTGCAGCTGCCCTTACAAAGTACATACTGTACTGACCGTTGGGCATACTACTAAGTTATATAACCACACCGTGAACCAGCTCAGACAGGTTATATGTCCTCTGTTGTACGCTGGACGCTCTCTCCTCAGCTATGGGTCACAACAGCCGGGACGGCATGTTTCTCAACTGTTGGTCATACAGCCAGGACGGCATGCTTCTGCCAGCTCTACTGGTTCTATTGGCTCGCTGGCCTTTCAGATGTATCTGATTGGTGCAGAAACACTTTATAGGTGTATCTGATTGGTGCAGACATACCTTGATGCACCGGCCCTCCAGGAAGAATTTATATATTGATGCATCTGATTGGTGCAGACATACCTTGATGCACCGGCCCTCCAGGAAGTACTTGCAGATGTTTCTGCCGTTGTGCTCCACGGTGTGCTGGCTGATAAATTCCTTGCTCATGATTGGTCGTTTCTTCTGGAACCCTTGGGATCCCTTCACCTCCCTTCCCTCCTGTGGACACCATGGCAACTGAGATGTTTGACAGTTAGTTAAGCCTGTTAAACAGTTGTCTAGAGCAATGGTCTTCAACCCTGGTCCTTAGGGCCCACCATCCAGTATGTTTTAAATGTTTCCCCACTCCAACACACTTGATTCAATCAACAGAGTCGTTACTTACAGTAGGTGTGTTGGAGCAGGGAAATATCTAAAACATACAGGAGGGCCTTGAGGATCAGGGTTGAAGACCACTGAAATAGGGAAGAGAGAAGCACCTCTATCTTACCTGCTTGATCCCATCTCCACTTAACTCAGCCCCCCGGCCTCGGCCGCGCCCCCAGCTCCTCCCCTTCAGCTTTCGGTTCTTGCTGATGATGCCACGGCCTCTGGCCACACCTCCTCCTCGGCCACGCCCCCGTTGACTGACTACAGACAGAGAGGAACTGAGTGTCTGCCCTGACCCCTCTACAAATAGAACATAAGACAGGCCCTTTAACATTGGTGCTTAGTAACGGAACATAGACAGGCCCCTAAACACTATGATGCTTAGTAAGGGAGATCAGCAGCACAAGGAAAACCCCTTTCCCCTTGATAGAAATGTCTCTGAAAGTGAAATGTTTTCCTGCAGTGTAACGTTATGCTCAAACTCTAAGAAAACAAGTTACAACACAATTAGTTATAACACTCAACCCTATTTGTAGTGCCAGCTCAACCCTATGTGTAGTGCCACAACATGGCAGAAAGAGTTCCATCACAAAACTGGCTGTGAATATTTTGGGGGGGGGATTTCAAACCCCTTTTCAAACAACATCAAATGCGGTACTGCATTCCCTTGGGCTCTGCAGAATTATAACTTTGCACTTTGCAGAGTGCCCGGTTCTCAAGATAACAGTCGGAAACTTCCATTATAAAACCACAGATAGACACACACACACACAAACACACACTCCTGGCATTATTACAGGGTGCAGGTTTAGGTTTAGGGCGGTTGGATTTAAGAATATTTAAGACCTTTTCAATACCGTGCATAATTACATTTAAGACCAGTTTCATTTGAACAATTTTGTTAAGAGCACACAATACCACCAGTTACTATACTTATGGGACATTGTTTATTGATATATACAAAAATCAATTGCAACATAAGTCTTTGAGCAACTGACTAAACATTAAGTAGTGACAGAGACTGCACTGAATGCTCTGATCATCATTGTTTTAAAATGATCTTACAAAATGTACACCAGAACTTGCACACACTGCCAGTAACTTGTTCACTAACCTCTAGTTAGTGACAGTGTAGTAGTATAGCAGTGGGACCAGAGGTGACATCACCACTGTAGTAGTATAACAGTGGGACCAGAGGTGACATCACCACTGTAGTAGTATAGCAGTGGGACCAGAGGTGACATCACCACTGTAGTAGTATAGCAGTGGGACCAGAGGTGACATCACCACTGTAGTAGTATAGCAGTGGGACAGCCCTAAGCCCATACAGACTCAGAGTGAGAATGCACCTCAAAGTCTGCGAGGGTGGACATTGGGATTGGCCCTACTAATATATGGTTTGCGTACCTAGCGACCCCCCACAATCATTTAACTGTCGTTGGTTCCGCTTTTTTGTTGTTGTTATAATCAGTGGAACACATTTTTCAACAGCTCAGTTGCATTTTTTAGGCATTTGAAACGTGAATTTAAGACATTTTAATGCTAATTACTGACTTATTTTTACATTACAGAATTTAGGACTTTTTAAGGATCCACGGATATCCTGTATTAGATGGATGACAACCATCTTTGTAGAGGGTTCAACACTCACACTGTTGTTGTTGCTTGTGCTGAGCCCTCGAGTTTCCTCGCTTGTGGTCCTTGTTCTGCCTCCCTCGGCCCTGGCTGGGGTCTCCAACGTACTCCTCCCCCTCTGCTCCTCCTCCTCCCTCTCCTTCCTCGCTGTAGTCACTATACCTGCCCTGTGGGGACCTTGGCATGTTGCCATGGCTCCCTCTCGACTCTCGTCCTGGCTAAAGAGAGAGAGAGAGACAGAGAGAGAGAGAGAGAGAGAGAGAGACAGAGACAGAGACAGAGACAGAGAGAGAGAGAGAGAGAGAGAGAGAGAGAGAGAGAGAGAGAGAGAGAGAGAGAGAGAGAGAGAGAGAGAGAGAGAGAGAGTTTTCATTTAAACAAATACCTCCACTCCATGTATGATTATAGATAGAGGAGGATAGATGGAAAGATACCCTTATTAAGATGAGCGAGTAAGAACCCTAACCCTGTGACAGACAGGCAGACAGAGAGAGCGAGAGAGCAAGAGCGAAAGAGAGACAGAGATTGATCGATCGATTGATACTAGGATAAGTGAATAAGTGACCTTGGCTGACAGGCTGTCAGGATCACGGGTGCTGCACTTCCTGGTCCTGGGCCTCTCTCTCTCTAGGCGGTCAGGGTCCGAGTCATAGCTGTCAGAACTGGAGCTACTGGAGGGGGAGTGGTGCTGGGGGAGAGCAGGGGAGAGAGATGAGGGAGGGGGAGGAGAGATGGGGGAGAGATGGGGAGGTGGGAGGAGAGATGGGGGAACAGGGAGGAGACGGGGAGAGATGGGGAGGAGGGAGGAGAGATGGGGGAGAGATGGGGGAACAGAGAGGACATGAGTAAATTTGATAGTCATTTGAACTGATAAAATATTCTACCCCTTCTTACCTTCTTACCTTCTGTCTGTCGTGTCTCCTCCTCTTCGACCTTCTCTTCTCTTTTTCTCTTGTTTTTTTGTATCGTTTTCTGGAGTGTCTGTGTGACTTGTCATCTTTTTCTTTTTCCTTCACTTTCTCTTTCTCCTCATTCGGCTCCTTCACTTCTTTGGTCTCCTCCTCAATCCCAATCCCTTCGTCATCTATCTCTCCATCTTCCAGCTCGCCATCCTCTCTTTAAAGGTAGATCAGAACACCACTCCATATTAAGACACAAGGTTGTTGTCCCAGACCAGCCTGGCCCCAGACATAAGGCCAGACCAGCCTGACATCTACCGTGGCACATTTTACACCAGCAAATACTTTTTCACTGACAAAGTATGTAGCAGCTTATATCTGACATTATGACAAAATTGTACTAGTTCAACCTCCCTAAAATCTGATCAGTATGATTATACTGGATACACAGGTGCTATAGGGCAATGAAATAAGGTGTGACGATGGTTAGAAGGAGGGGGGCACACTATGACTGAACAGACAGACTGTCCACTGGTCTCCTGGCACACATTGACTATGAACAGACAGACTGTCCACTGGTCTCCTGGCACACATTGACTATGAACAGACAGACTGTCCACTGGTCTCCTGGCACACATTGACTATGAACAGACAGACTGTCCACTGGTCTCCTGGCAAACATTGACTATGAACAGACAGACTGTCCACTGGTCTCATGGCACACATTGACTATGAACAGACAGACTGTCCACTGGTCTCCTGGCACACAGTTCTCAGGTTGATCAGTAGGGGCGGTATATGCCTAAATAGGCGGGTCCTATTACATCATCTTAATCTACAAACTCCCCTGAAAAAATGCAACAATGTAACCAGATGATGCCTTTGCCTCTACCCGGAAAGTATTCTGTTCTCCCTTCACGTGAGAACAAGGCATTGAAATCACAATGCTTCGGTAACAAATCCCTTCTCACACTACAAGCATGCAAAATATATTGTACAGGCCTGGCGTCGACAACGCTACTTGAGCCACAGTATATAAATAACAACACAGTCACACAACCATGGAGAGTCGCAGTTGGACACGCACAGATGAGCGGTTGTAGAATTATTACAGATAAGAATGTTACTCGACCTTTCCTCCTCTGCATGTTCAGAGTCTGTCATGTTTTTGTCAAGAACGGGGGTTGGGGGAGTGCAGACAAGGCTCACAAAAGCCATGGAGGTTGGAAGCGGAGCTGGCCTCCTCCGACACAAGAGTGAAGAGTGGGTGGCACTGAGTCAGTCAAGGAGACGTTGGTTTGGGAGAGATGCTGAAAGATCGTCAGTCTGGAAAAAACTCACGGTAACCGTTACATGTCTCGACAGAGACAATAAACAGACATCTCCTCATGTCAATGTCGTATTAACTCAGTAAACACAGCTTGAGAGACCCCGCTTTGCTAATATTCCGTCGGTTGACAGCTGCCATGGTGAAATAATGTAGACGGAGGGAGAAACACACTGTAATGTAACCAGTGACGTTGATAACAGCATCTTCATGGTATATTTCATCCGAAACATGATGTGCATGTTCTCAAAATGGCATCTAGGACCGATGAACATCTTTTCCCTATCCAGAGCTTTAGTCCATGAATTTATACCGCTCTATCTGGATCTATCTAGCCTGATTACTACAAAACCTCAAGCAATTGGCCAACATACCCTATCAGGTTTCTTTTCTAAAGGTATGACAATGCCCATTGGTCCAGAGAGCTGTCCGTTATTTCCAACATCTGGTGCAATAATAAAGTGTGTGAGACGTGCACATGTATTAATCACAAACAACAATGTTTGTAAAAAAATAAAATAACGAAAACCAAACTGCGTCTCGCTTTTCAGTGTGCGTGGCAATTCAGGAACTTGACTTAGCCGCGCCTGTTCCTAGAATAGACTAGTTGTGCACTGTTTTTATTTTACATGATTACTAAAGTGTCTTGGGAAAGCGGAATCGAAGATTCCGGACAGTATTGAGCTTGTTTAGGATCTATTATATTAACCCCCGCGCAGTAGATGGCGGTATCGCTGGAAAGAAAAAAAGGGGGTGGATTTTGGTAGCACAACCTGACCTCACAGTCTATTCGTAACATAGTGTAGGCTACGTCTTTCTATGTCCCTCGATTTCGTATACTATGTTACGAAAAACCGAACCACAACGTGGCGCTTCACCCGAAATGTCACCTAAAATGTGTGTAGCTTATCGTCAATTAATATTAAAATACTGCATTCATATCCACAATAAAAATGATACAAATATAAAATATATATTACTGCGGAATATTTACATATTGCTCATTGCTTTAAAGTTTAATTCTGAGGTGCTTTGCGAGCACCCGTTTGTGGCATTTTAACTGGACGGATCTTCAGTATTTTCAGAATAGAATTACGCCCTGACCTTTATCAATCACCTGTCAATTAAAATGTGACATCCTTGGTTACGGCACTGACAAGTGACGTCCATTGTTTTAAAAGTTAGCGGTAAGTAACTACCTAAAGATGTTCAGATTTATTTTATTTTGTTGTAAATGCAGCCTTTCAGGCCGAAAATTTGTAATAATTATGTAATAGTTGAGCAAGTAATCTCAAGGTAACCATGGGGGTGCTCCAAAGTGGAGTTCTAGTTTAATTTTGTGAAAGTGCATGGTAATAAATGCATGTTAGCCATGCAACCAGTGGCGAATGGTCATTAGGGGCAGGTGGGGCAGTGCATTATTATAACAAAATTATGTTATTTTAAATTTCTCGAACATTTTTATTTTTGTTTACTTCGAATAATTTGATATCTATGAATATAGCGTCTTCCTAAATTGTTTCGTTTCATTCGTTTGTGTTAAGATTTTATTTCATGTTCATTGGTCCCTGCCTTGTTGCTTCAGACTACGTTCTGCCTATTCGAGTTAGCATAGGCTAATCGTGAAGGTGGGGCTCTGGTGGGGCTAGCCCCTCTCTCACAATGCAATGTACATTGGACGTGGGAAAGTAATAATACGCATGCTCATGTAACAGACGTGAAGGCATTCAGTTATTTAATTAAATGAAAATACTAATAATATCTATTTGTCTCCTCTGCCCTTCCCCTGTGTGTGTGCACCTTCACCTTCTTTAATTGTACGTTTTGCTCCTTCCCAATATCCTCCCGTCTTTGCCCCCCCCCCCCCCCCCCCCCCCCCCCCCAACACACACACACACACGTCTCCTCAGATTAATCTGTCATCTCTCTCTGACTTCCATAGTCTATTTGTCTACTTGTCTCCCTCTTGTCTCATTGCCTGTTGTCCATCTGTCTGTCTGTCTGTCTTCCTGTACTGTATATTTATTGTCTGTCTGCCTGGTCCTTTTGTCCTTCTCTGTGCCCGCCATTTCTGGCCCGCCTCAACGGTTCTTTAAGAACCAAAGTTCTGCTGTCAAGTAAGTTTAACATTGAATCAATAGTCATGTTTAATTAAGTATTGTCATAATCCAATAATAATAAAATCTAAAGCCTATATCCGCCTTGTCAAAATACCTTTAAAATAGTATGGTTGCCAGAAAGATAAACTGATGGAAATGAAAATCAAAACCACATCTGCACAACAAAAGTAAATGAACTTTCTTTCCAGATGGCAGGTTCTATCAAAAAGAGCTGCACCACCTGCAAAGGCCACATCAGGGTGGCATGCAAAAAGTGTCCCTTGTGTGGAGCAGTCGAGCCCATGAAGAGTAAATTGGAGTCACAGAAGAAACGCTATGACACCCAGTGGGCAGCAACGAATCTTAAGGGAAATAACATCCCCAAAGTCCTTAACTCTGCCAATTTAATGGTAGGATAACAAAAATCTTCAGTCCCTGTCTCTGAACCAAGAACTAAGTGAACGGCATGAGTGACTAATACATTTTGTCCTTTCATTGTTTCAGGTACACAAATTAGATAAGCTTGGGTTCGTCCCCTTGCTTTTCCTCGGATGCAAGTCCAAAATGTCCTGTGGCTGTTCTGAGGTGGTGTGTCCTCAGGAATTTATGGATGTGAATGGGACGGCCATCAAAACCATAAAGGACATTTTTGACAGTGCTTTGACAAGTAGGTGACAGACCCAGTGTTGAAAGATGTGTGTAGACATATTGTAGACAGATGTGTTAAGCATTGGTCATGTAAACATGTCGACATGTAGACAGATGTGTTCGGCATACTTCAGGTTGGCAATGTAATAATTGTAATTTCCCCTCATAACTTTATCAGGTTCAGGATGAATTGTAGAGAGTCCCTAAAGCCAGAATCTCAGTTTAGCTCATCAGGTCATCCGTCTTTTAGATGTAGACAGTAGGGATGGGCATAATTAATCGAGCGCTCTTCGATCGTTCTTAAGAAGTTCTTAGCGTTAAGAGCTTCTTAACGAATCTGGGAAACCCGGCCATTATTTGTTCATCGATAAAGCTAATGCGTGTTCTGTTGGGTAGTGTGAGACTTGAAGGAATGCAATGGATTTCGCTATGTGGCAGCAATTAAACATTTTACCAAACAAAGCCACAGGCCTACTCAGTTACCGGCAAGTTTCCATGTATTTCAAAAGTAAACATGAAGAGGTCACGGCGAAGTGTAGCGTGAGACCATTTTGACTTAAAAATTACTTTGTTCACTGCCAACACTGCAAAGCTGAGTATAAATACGATTCAAATGATGTACCACTTGAAGAACGTACATCCGACCCTGGTTAGTGGCGGTGCATCCTGCTCTCGGTGTTAGCATGGAGGAACTGCGATGCACATCGAGCAGAGAAAATTACCCAACGGATCTGCAAGTCCATCGAGATGGATATGCTACCCTTAACTATTGTTGAAGGCGAAGGTTTTTATGAAGCTTTGTTAATTAGCCGGAAAAAAACGAGGGTCAGTTGTGTTTGAGCTCCGGCTTCTAGCTGTCGGCTCCGCTTCTTGGAGTCACAGAAATAGTTGTTCTTCTTGTAATAGCTACAGATCTCAATGCGGAAACACGCTGTGTTTTTTCTATTTTCAAAGCATTTTAATATAGCCTATAAATAGTGAATTTTAATTTAAAAAAATAAAGATTCATCGAAAATCGATCGTTAATTCTCCCGACGATCGCTTAAGACAATTTAATCGAATGCCCATCCCTAGTAGACAGTACATGCTGGCTACAGTTACTGTGTAGCCTATTAGTGAGCCATGATTGAGTTTTTGCCTGACAGGTAATCTGTGTGGTGTAGCACTTTGTTTTAGTATATGAGGCAGAACCCCCGCAAAGCAGCTGGGCCGGACTCCAGCCACCCTCAAGAACTGCGCTGACCAGCTGTCTCCGGTGTTTACCTACATCTCCAACACCTCCCTGGAGACGTGCCATGTGCCAGCCTGTCTCAAGTCCTCCACCATCATCCCTGTGGCCAAAAAGCCCAGGCCAACTGGACATAATGACTACAGACCCGTCGCCCTGACCTCTGTGGTAATGAAGTCTTTTGAGCGCCTGGTGCTGGCACACCTAAAATCCATCACAGACCCTCTACTGGACCCCCTGCAGTTTGCCTACAGAGCCAACAGGTCTGTGGACGATGCAGTTAACATGCCCCTCCACTTCACCCTACAGCACCTGGACTCCCCAGCATCCTACGCCAGGATCCTGTTTGTGGACTTCAGCTCTGCCTTTAATACCATCATCCCCGCTCTGCTTCAGGACAAGCTCTCCCAGTTGAACGTGCCTGACTCCACCTGCAGGTGGATCACAGACTTCCTGTCTGACAGGAAGCAGTGCGTTAAGCTGGGAACACAAGTCTCTGATTCCCGGTCCATCAGCACTGGATCTCCCCAGGGCTGCGTCCTTTCTCCTCTGCTCTTCTCCCTGTACACCAACAGCTGCACCTCTAGTTATCCGTCCGTCAAACTCCTGAATTTTGCGGACGACACCACCCTCATTGGGCTCATCTCTGGTGGAGACGAGTCTCATTATAGATGGGAAGCGGACAACCTGGTGACCTGGTGCAGCCAGAACAACCTAGAGCTCAATGCTCTCAAGACAGTGGAGATGGTTGTGGACTTCAGGAAGAACACAGCCCCACTCACCCCCATCACCCTGTGTGACTCCCCAGTCAACACTGTGGAGTCCTTCCGCTTCCTGGGCACTATCCTCTCCCAGGACCTCAAGTGGGAACTGAACATCAGCTCCCTCACCAAGAAAGCACAACAGAGGATGTACTTCCTGCGGCAGCTGAAGAAATTCAACCTGCCAAAGTCGATGATGGTGCACTTCTACACAGCCATCATTGAGTCCATCCTCACCTCCTCCATCACCATCTGGTACGCTGCTGCCACTGCCAAGGACAAGAGCAGGCTGCAGCGTATCATCCGCTCTGCGGAGAAAGTGATTGGCTGCAATCTGCCTTCCCTTGAGGACCTGCACACCTCGAGGACCCTGAGGCGAGCGAAGAAAATTGTGGCCGACTCCTCCGACCCTGGACACTCCCTGTTTCTGTCACTCCCCTCCGGCAGAAGGCTGCGGTCCATAAGGACCAAAACCTCACGCCACACAAACAGTTTCTTCCCTTCCGCTGTTGGCCTCCTCAACAAGGCCAAGAGTTCACACTGACTTTAATGACTATATGTCTTAAAACAATTGCATTTGCACAACTCACAATTTGTGTAATATTTGTATTTTATATTGTATTTTATACTGTAAATTGGCAACTTATATTTAATTTTATGGCAACTTATATTCTACTTTATTGTATATTTTATTTTAAATTGTATTCCACTTAGTATTGCTAGTTTATGTATCCTTAGTATGGTTAGACCATATATCTAAATTTAAGATTCCTATATGTTTATTGTATGCACCTTCCTGCCAAAGCAAATTCCTTGTCTGTGCAAACTTTCATGGTGAATAAATCCCTTTCTGATTCTGATTCTGATAAAAGGGTCAAATGGTATTACAGATTTACCCTATTGGAGTCTGTAATTGATTGCAATTCAAGTGGATCATAAAACGTCTAAACTTTTTTCCTTGTCCCCCAGGTGTTCAAACTAACTGTTATTGCCATGTTACATACACCAATCAGCCATAACATTATGACCACCTGTCTAATATTGTGTAGGACTCCCTTTTTCTCCTCCTTGTCAGAACAGCCAGACTCCACTAGACCTCTGAAGGTGTGCTGTGGTATCTGGCACCAAGGCATTAGCAGCAGATCCTTTAAGTTCTGTAAATTGCGAGGTGGGGCCTCCATGGATCAGACTTGTTTGTCCAGCACATCCCACAGATGCTCGATTGTATCTGTGGAGATCTGTGGAATTTGAAGACATAAAACTTTTTGACAACATAAAACTTTCACTTTCATGCCTAATAGGCTATATCCCACCCATTGACAAATGTCATGATAATGAGATCTGTGTTTTTAACTTCACCTGTCAGTGGTCATAATGTTATGGCAGATCAGTGTACACGTACTTGGATTTTGTTCTTAGGAAGTGGACACTTAAAACAACAATGTACATAACTCATAATTATCATATACTCATTTGCATTTATATTTATTTTTCTTCCGTTTTCTACGGAAACAATGATATTGCAGAAGCTGGGGACATCTGCCTCCGCCCTCCAGCAGAAGCTGAGGACATCTGCACCCCCACTCCTGCAGAAACAGGGGACATCTGCCCCCCCACTTCTGCAGAAGCTGAGGACATCTGCCCCCCCACTCCTGCAGAAGCTGGGGACATCTGCCCCCCCCCACTCCTGCAGAAACAGGGGACATCTGCCCCCCCCACTTCTGCAGAAGCTGAGGACATCTGCCCCCCCACTCCTGCAGAAGCTGAGGACATCTGCACCCCCACTTCTGCAGAAGCTGGGGACATCTTCCCCCCCTACTCCTGCAGAAACAGGGGACATCTGCCCCCCCACTTCTGCAGAAGCTGAGGACATCTGCCCCCCCACTCCTGCAGAAGCTGGGGACATCTGCCCCCCCCCCCCCCACTCCTTCAGAAGCTGGGGACATCAGCCCCCCCCCACTCCTGCAGAAGCTGAGGACATCTGCCCCCCCCCCCCACTCCTGCAGAAGCTGGGGACATCTGCACCCCCACTTCTGCTGAAGCTGGGGACATCTGCCCCCCCACTCCTGCAGAAGCTGGGGACATCTGCCCCCCCACTCCTGCAGAAGCTGGGGACATCTGCCCCCCCACTTCTGCAGAAGCTCAGGACATCTGCCCCCCCACTCCTGCAGAAGCTGGGGACATCTGCCCCCCCCACTCCTGCAGAAGCTGGGGACATCTGCACCCACACTTCTGCAGAAGCTGAGGACATCTGCACCCCCACTCCTGCAGAAGCTGAGGACATCTGCCCCACGCCCTCCTGCAGAAGCTGAGGACATCTGCCCACGCCCTCCTGCAGAAGCTGGGGACATCTGCACCCCCACTTCTGCAGAAGCTGAGGACATCTGCACCCCCACTCCTGCAGAAGCTGGGGACATCTGCCCCCCCCCACTCCTTCAGAAGCTGGGGACATCTGCCCCCCCACTCCTGCAGAAGCTGAGGACATCTGCCCCCCCCCCCACTCCTTCAGAAGCTGGGGACATCTGCCCCCCCACTCCTGCAGAAGCTGAGGACATCTGCCCCCGCCCTCCTGCAGAAGCTGAGGACATCTGCACCCCCACTCCTGCAGAAGCTGGGGACATCTGCACCCCCACTTCTGCAGAAGCTGGGGACATCTGCCCCCCCACTTCTGCAGAAGCTGAGGACATCTGCCCCCCCACTCCTGCAGAAGCTGGGGACATCTGCCTCCCACTTCTGCAGAAGCTGAGGACATCTACACCCCCACTTCTGCAGAAGCTGAGGACATCTGCACCCCCACTCCTGCAGAAGCTGAGGACATCTGCCCCCCCACTCCTGCAGAAGCTGGGGACATCTGCACCCCCACTTCTGCAGAAGCTGGGGACATCTGCCCCCCCACTTCTGCAGAAGCTGAGGACATCTGCCCCCCCACTCCTGCAGAAGCTGGGGACATCTGCCCCCCCACTTCTGCAGAAGCTGAGGACATCTGCACCCCCACTTCTGCAGAAGCTGAGGACATCTGCAACCCCACTCCTGCAGAAGCTGAAGACATCTGCCCCCGCCCTCCTGCAGAATCTGGGGACATCTGCACCCCTACTCCTGTATGTGTAAGAGATGCTGCTCTCCAGAGAAATACAGACAAAGATATATGAAACTGTAAAAGATGGAATCTGAATCAGAAGGGGTTTTAATCGCCATGAACGTTTGCACAGACAAGGAATTTACTTTGGTAGGCAAGGAATTTATCCATAGATTCAAATATATTTGTCTCACTCACTTCAGTACAATATAATATCTACAGTTTGTACAGTGACCACGTTCATTGCATGAGACATGTATAAGTGCTAGTTACTGCATAGTTTAGTTATTTAAGATTTGTCAAATCTGTCTATTTAGGTCACAACAGCTTGCTGCTGATTAGGTGGACTAATTCCACCTGACACACCAAAATAATACAGGAAGTCCTGTTGTTGTAATGGATGCATTTGGCTTTATACTTCCTTTTTAGGGGCCCACTGTTCCGGTTCATTCTAAAGATGCAATCCAGGGAAGGAAGAGAAACTGAAGTGGTTCAACCATCCCCCCTAAAAAGAAAGGTTGACCATGCTTTTCAATAAGCAGACATGTTCTTGGTTATACTGATGTCTGTCTCCCAGAGATACCAGAAGGCATTATTTGAAGTAGATTTGTACTCTTAATTGAACTATTAAGACACCACCTCCCACAGTGGACAGACTGACATTGTTTAGATTTCAGAGTTAGTGTTAGACAAGAGGCCATGTTTAGGGACATGCCCAAGTTCTCACCAATGATGAACAGGAGAGTGATATGTTCTGAATGTTTTTAGTCCAGACTACTTTTTGCCTAACATGCAATTGTTACAATGTGTCGCTGTCAATGCTGTCGTTTTGAAGGTTATCACTCTGTCTGATATAACCTCACAGTCCATTCGTAACATAGTAGACTTCTTTCTGTGTCCCCAACCCAGTCTCCCATACTAATGCGTATCTATGACACGGGTTTACACATCTATTTTGCGTGCCATATATACGCCACATATATAGGCCCGGTTCTTGCCAGCTCTGGAAGGTCGGGCTGGCAGATATCTTGAATTATCCAGATTTATTTTGAAAAATTCTGATTTCACTCTGTTTAACTCCATGCAACTATCTCAATAATTACCACACACGTTAATATCGATTAGTGACCTTTGTAAAATCAAAATCTTGATGATGACGTAAAATGATGAGCGTTGATCAAGTTTTGCTTGTGATATAGCACCTCACTGTCTATTCGTAACATAGTATACGTCTTTCTGTGTCCCTCGATTTCGTGTACTATGTTATGAAAAACTTGGTCAGATGTGTACATTGACCAGTTTAAAGCTAAATACTCTTGCCAGAGCCTGGAATCGAGCCAAATGTTAAGAGTGACTTTGCATGGCCGGGTCTCCATCAGTTCAACACATTTGGATTCAAGTTCAAGTAATGCCACTGCATTTCAAAGCCAAAACTGTAGTTTATGTCAAGTGTAGATGTAAAAAGCTTCATTTTTGACATGACATGTCAAACTGACATGGATCTTTTCTTCACTTTTACAGGTCTGGAGGGTCATGCAGAGGCCTGCTCAACAGAGTTCAACAGAGAATGCTGAGAGAAAATCAGATCCCTTGCTGGACTACCCCCCTCTAGCTGGACAGCTTCTCTTCAGCCCTGACCCCAGGACAGCTTCATCCAGCTGGCCTGCCCTGACTGCCTACCTGCAGGCCCTGCTTGCCCCTGCCTGCCAGCCCTCCAGAGACAGACAGTCACCCCACAGACACAGTAGCTCTGCAGACTGCTTTTTTGAGAACATTGATGAAAAAGGACAAACCAGCATTTTTTACTTTGATGAAAGTCTAAATGTTTAATGCTTTCCATGTCCCAGCATGCCAAGCTACTCACTTTTAGTGTCTTAAGTTATGAAACCAGTTCAATATATAGACTTTTGACCTGAATCCAATGATTAGTCATATGAATAAAAACCACTCAAGAGAAGTACTGCTTGGATGATTTGTGCTCCACATCAGTTCATCACATTTGCCTTTAATTCCATGGGATTTATGGAATTGCTAGTTTCTGCTCCACCATTGTGTAATAAAAAATGTAATTTAGGACAGCAATTCCATTTTTGTGTTATCCTTTCACATTACAGACATTTATCAATGTTCTTAAACTCAACCGATTGTTGTCATTTTACTATACTGTTCATATTGAACAGACATCAGTGTTTAGGAAGATTACTGTACATTTCCACTTTTGATTTGTATTTCCATCGTAAATTTGGTCTTTAATTTCATTTGGAAGCGGAATTAAAAGGTCTTAGAAAATCTTAAATTTAACTTGTTTACACCTGTAGACACCCTGTGAAGCCCCCACCCCCCACTCCAGAGACAGTTGGTGACAGAGAGGTGCAGACTTTAAGTTAAACATAGTTATGTTTTAAGAGTAGAGTAAAAAATAGAGACTAAATGTGTAAATGGATGTTGAAACTCAGTTCTCTGAGTTGATGCGTGTCAGTTTAGGCAAATGTTGTCTTTTAAACCTCTAAGTTTAAAAATAATTCAGATTTGATTGGAACTCTCTCTTTTATACATTTATAGTTGGATTTGACATTTAACAGACATTTAATTCATTACGCAAGTTGTTTAACTCAAACAACCATAACACAGTACATATGTTAAACAAAGCTGCAGTCAGATTTGTTAGCTTGGATGTTATCTTGACATTTACATGGGGTCTTCATGATGATGCGCACGCACCTTCAAGGCAGAAAGACGCGTTCCATTTCACTTTTACTCTACACTACACTTTTAATGTTCCTTCTATCCCGCCCTTTCTGAATAAAGTTCGACTGATCTGATTAGTTGATTTCTGTTGCCATGAAAACCAGTTTAGCCAAGCTAACCAACATTGTTTTAGCTAGCTTGCATTACCATTCAATCGATAACAAAACATTCAAAAAATTGCTAGCTAATCGGGCAAAACATGTTAAATGCAGGAGACCCCGAGACCTTAGCACGTCACTAGCATCTCGTCATATCACGCAGTCGGAGCACAGCTAGATAATCAGCGTCAGCGCTCTTGGGTACCCAGCATGCAGTGCGGCATGTCAAAAAACGCAAAGACTTGTGGAAAATAGGTTGGTTACAACAGCCATGCGAGGGATTTCAGTTGTTGTTTTCGTTCAGTTAGATGTTTGTAATGTTAATTTTCATCATTTACATTTACATTTATTCATTTAGCAGACGCTTTTATCCAAAGCGACTTCCAAGAGAGAGCTTTACAAAGTGCATAGGTCACTGATAATAACAACAAGATAGCCCCACAGCATTGCGGGGAGTCAAAAACAAGAAGTACATATTGTGAACAACCAAAAAATAGTGCTAAAGGGAAGAAACCATAAGAGAATGTAGTTAAACAAGTTAAATTACACAACATTAATCTCTAAGTGCAGGTGTACCTGTAGAAAAGCAATAAAAATAGGATTAACTAAAATAGAATACAACAGTTTAAACCAGCTACCACTAACCAACAAGAGCAACAGTCTAAGCAAGAGTCATTGTGATCCTTGAGGAGACTAGCGTTGGGTTCAGCAAACCATTCCTAAGTACCATTGTACTCCCGGAACAAGTGCGTCTTGAGCCTTCTCTTGAAGGTGGAGAGACAGTCCGTGTCTCTGATGGAGGTGGGGAGTTGATTCCACCACTGGGGGGCCAGGCAGGAGAAGAGCTTGTGCTGGGACTGGGCGGTCTTGAGAGGTGGGACCACCAGGCGGTTGTCATCATCATTATTAACGGTTCAGGATTAAGCTCCTTGGCATAAGCTTGACCTTGTTTCAGAAGCTCCCTAAGATGAGCATCCTCAGCATCTTCCTTTGAAGTCATACTATGGGAAAGTAAATTACAGGCTAACATATTACAATCTTAACTGATATCGTAGATAGTTGTAATATTTGTGTCAAAATATAATTTACAAAAATGTAGGTCACGACACATCAGGGGACTTCTATTCTATATGTATTACATATTGGTAGCATAAAGGACTGTCATTATATGGTACCTACTATTGTTTCAATGTTAAACTTACTTGACAACAGAACTTTGGTTCTTAAAAGAACCGTTGGGGCGGGCCAGAAATGGCGGGCACAGTGAAGGACAAATGGACAAGGCAGACAGACAATAAATATACAGTACAGGAAGACAGACAGACAGATGGACAACAGGCAATGAGACGAGAGGCAGACAAGTAGACAAATAGACTATGGAGGTCAATGTTAGAGAGAGATGACAGAGGAATCTGAGGAGACATGTATGTGTGTGTGTGTTGGGGGGGGGGGGGGGGCAAAGACAGGGGAGGATATTGGGAAGGAGCAAAACATACAATTAAAAAAGGGGAAGGTGCACATACACACAGGGAAAGGACAGGGGAGACATAAATAGATATTATTGGTATTTTAAATTGAATAACTGAATGCCTTCATGAATGCTCAGACTATCCTAGTGTACCGTTAATTAGACATTTTACTATTGTTGCATGGCTAACATGCATTTATTACCATGCACTTTCACAAAATTAAGCTAGAACTCCACTTTGGAGCATCCCCATGGTTACCTTGAGTTTGCTTGCTTGACTATTACATACAATTACACATTTTCGGCCTGAAAGGCTGCATTTACAATAAAATAAAACAAATCTGAACATCTTTAGGTAGTTACTTACCGCCAACTTCTAAAACAATGGACCTCACTTGTCAGCGCCGTAACCAAGGTTGTCACATTTTGATTGACAACTGATAAAAACTGCAGCTGCATAACAGGCACAAAAACCACAAGCACTGGACTATGGATAATTCCAAGAATCTCTGTGTTTGTGTGTCACCAAAATCTTCATCATCGACTGTATCACGGGCACTGTGCACTAGTTCCATTAAACGTTAGGAAGGATAATACTAAACATGTTGACTCATTAAGAAGTTTTTGATTGTCATTGAATCATTGTAATTTGTTGTTCTAGATTATTTAGATGCTTAAAAGAAATTCTGAATGAGCCTGGAAATATAGCAGTTGCAAATAGTAAGCCCTTTTTAAAAAAAGTTGTTGAACTAGGAATCACAAATCAGAAGCTACAAATAAGAAACCAACTTCAGCCTTACATTAAGAATTTTTGAATGTAAGGTTTTTACTTTAGTCCCATTCTATTCCATTGTTTTTTTTTACTTGATTCTAATTGCTTGGTTGATTATTCCACCATTTTAATGAGAAAGATATGTGCCAAAATAATTACACAGCCGCTGCATCATCATTCTGTCCCTCAGCTTTCAGGCGAAGCGACCTGATAGCAGTGCCACCAGTCTCCTTCTGCTTTACTCCATCTTGTCTGTACCTCTATTATCTATTGGTTGTCTGTCTGCCCATCTTTATAACATAGCTTTTTCCCGCTTCTAGTTTGTGAAATTTAAAAGGCAATTTTAAAAGGCCACTGTTTGTCTTAGGGCAGGAGCTTCACATCACACACAACCTTACCTGTTCCATAAAGCAAGTTTACCGAATAAGCCAGACTAATGTCAGTTAGTCTGACTCATTTCTAGTTCATTCGGTTCCATAAAGCTAGCTCAACGTAGTTCGAACTCGGTTACTATGGCAACTTAGGCTGCGAAACTAGTCTGGTCAGGGTCAGACTAACTGTTGGGCTTAGCGTGACTTGGTGCTTAACCAGACGTTCCTATAACACTGAACCAGCGGGAAAACGATGTTTTACCACGTACATTCTCATTTTCTTATTTTCATCAGTTCAATATGTTCAACATTGATAGAAATCAACTTAATTAGCCTACAACATTTAGCCTAATGCATTAAACAATGATGAACAATGCTTTGATAGGCTACACACCATAACCGTTAATGTATGGATGTTAGTTTGTGATTTCAAAAGTTTAGGCATCAGGCACAGGCCTATTTCTCAAAGTAAATTATCCGAGTATAATTATCATAGCAATTATAATTGTTAACAGTAGCCTACAATTGCAAAACAAACCTAAATCCGCCCTCCATTTCCCCAACACAAAAACCATGTTAAAAAGTTAGACTACTGGATGTATTGATTAATAGTATGCTATTTATTTTAAACAATGTCAAAAAAGCCAATTTAGATTAGTTTAGAGGGTGTTTTTTAATTAACGAAGTAAAGGTCTAAAAAGGTCCTCGACCTACGTAGCCTATCGTTCACGACGTCAATCATGGCGTGTCATTTTATTTTGATTGAAGCGGTGGATGAGGGAACTGTACACGATTTAAAGGGAACATTCTTTCTGGAAGAAGTCACGTGGCTGTGTGCATTGCTTTTGCTGTGGTGGATTGTATGATCCATGTTTTACCTCTCGGGCTGCTTAAGAATAGGGTGCACGCGCAATTAGCTTGACTACGTAAATCTAACTTGAATTAGTAGGACTGCGTGAGCTGAAATTGGCCTTTATGGAACCGCTTAAGCCCCGCTTGACTAATTAAACGTATTCAAGTCTGGTTTAGGACTTTATGTCTAGCTTTTTTGAGCGGCCTTTATGGAACAGGCCCCTGGTCTGTTCACACGGACAAGGTGGTCAAAGCGGCCTGTAAACGCCTCTTCTTCCTGAGGAGACTGAAGAAGTTTGGTATGGACTCAGTCATCCTCACTAACTTTTACAGATGCACTATAGAGAGCATTCTGACTGGTTGCATTACAGTGTGGTATGGGAGCTGCACAGACAGGAACTGCAAGGCCCTACGAAGTGTGGTCTGTTCTGCTGAGTTCATCATCGGCAGGAAACTCCCAGCCCTACAGGACACCTACCACACACGTTGCCTCAGGAAAGCCAGCAGGATTCAAAGAGACTGTTCCCACCCATCCTTCAGTCTCTTTACCCCTTTGCCTTCTGGCAGGCGTTACCGCAGCATCCGGTCGCGCACATGCAGAACGGACAACAGTTTCTACCCAAGGGCCATCAGGCTTCTGAATGGACACTGATATGGACATTAATTCACTGCACACTAGTCACGTATACACTGTCACTTTCAGTACTGGTTGCACTATCAGTAACATTGCACTACTGTACCTCACTGTACTTCGCCATCAGGCTCCTGTATGGTCATTGACATAGTCACTGATCTGCAATTTTGCACTATTGTACTGTACTCCAACTAGGTTAGAATAGGTTATAGGGTTGTAATAGGTATTATGTGCATTTAAGGTTAGTATTGTGCATTATTTATCGTTATCTGTATACTTAGGAAGTATTAGGGTTAGTATAGTCGATTATTTATTGCTATCTGTATATGCAGGAAGTTTCACTTATTTAAGCTCAACATAGATGTAAATTATGTTCTGTGTACTTAAATGTTATGTTATGCCAGGTGCTTGCGTTGTCTTGTCTTAAGAATTTCAGTGCCCAGTCTGACCTTGTGTTGTTCTGTGTACCTGACAAATAAAAGACTTGGACTTGGACACAATGTTAAATAACATTGTATACTCATCCACCAGATGAGCTAAATGCAACAAACATTCGTTTTTGAGTTCGTCTATAATTGTTTTGTTTTACGAACAAAGTAGCAGCCATTCTATGGCAAAAAGCAAATGTAATACACAAACAATAAAACAAAAGTTGATCAAAAGTTGCGCTGACAATGTCAGTGTTGTTATTATCACTATAGTGATAATGGGATTATAATCGCTGCATAAACTAGCTGCGCCCGGGGTATTGCGCAACAGAAACAACAATCACACACATGTCTGATAAGTGCGTTCTCCGTCCTGAGATTTTGCAAGGACACTTGGCAATAGAGTTCTCTAGAATAGACCACAATTGCATTGTTAAAGCCTTTGGTTGGAGGGTTACAACACGTAAAAAAACCTGGTTATGCCACAGAAATGTGTCCAACTTTTTAACAAATTTACACCAAGGTAACATTATCTGTCATTTCAAAAAAGCCGTACAGAGTAATTTGGCACTTCTAGCATGGCAAAGCATAGGCTGCCAGTACCTACAAAGAAAAAACTTAACAAAAACTGTCGGACTGAAGTTTGAGTGGTTGGGGGAGGGTTTACGCCCTCCAGACCTCTGAGGAGCCAGCTGGGACCTGAGGTGGCGGCTCTGTGCGTCCCGGTGAACTTTTTATTGTCTCCACGCGCACCTGATCAGCATCCTCCCTCGCCCTGATCCCGACCGCAAGAAGCTGTAGCGAGACGACGGGGTTTTATAGCTACGTCTCTTCGGATTCCCCCTTACTTCGAACTATTGGACGGTACCTCGGATAGGATTTCAGCACCAAAAACACTTTTCGGATTAGCGATGGCACCGTCGCGTGTTTGTTTGGTGCTACTTTTTCTAACAGCTGTCCAAACTGGTCATGGAGGTGGGCAGGTTAGTAGGCTGGGTAGTTAGATAACATGACGATGCTTGTACACTTCGTCACATCTTCAAGAAAAATGGAGCAAAAACTGTTGTATTTCAGTAATAAAAACAGTCTTACTCTATAGGCCTAAATAGAAAAAAATGTTTTTACAAAATTAACTTAATTTAGAATGGGGAGTTTTAGTGAGATCGTGTAAAAAAGTACAGTACGGGGCAGTGAGGGATCTTGTCTGAAAGTTATGTAATGGGTACAAAGAGGTTCGGGTTTTGTCTGTAGTGAAACCTAGTTCGGGGGCTGTGTAGCGGACGATGTGGCAGGCTTCAGCTACAACAACACGAGCGCAGCAGACATTCCGCACTCGGCTTTAGTGCATTGTCAGAATTCCATGGCGAACGTGACACTGATTAAACAGTAAGTGTTTGTTTATTGGGTGTTTGACAAACCCTGTGGGCACATCGGGTAAAAAGAGCCTCTTATTCCACCGTCTGTTGAAGCTGGTCAGCTGTTTACACTAAGACAGGGTACCCTGCGTCCAGTTTAAACTATAACCATCTGGATATGACTCCTCAGGTAGAGGCATTTCCTCTCTCTCTGCTTCTCTCTCTCTTTTTCTTTCCCCTTCTGTCTCTTTCTTAATTTCTCTCTGCATCTCTGTCTCTCTGCATCTCTGCTTCTCTCTCGGCTTCTCTCTCTGCTTCTCTCTTTCTGCATCTCTCTTTCTGCATCTCTCTTTCTGCATCTCTTTGCTTCTCTCTCTGTATCTCTGCTTCTCTCTGTGCTCCTCTCACTGTCATTCTATGTCTGTCTCTCTGTTCTCCTTTTTGCTCTGTCTCTCAGCCTGAGCATATTAAGGAAAGCTGTGCTGTACCCTCTGTGTGCTGGTTTGGGTGTTAACTGGTTCAGGTGTTAGCTAGGTGTTAGCTGGTTCAGGTGTTAAATAGGTGTTAGCTGGTTCAGGTGTTAGATAGATGTTAGCTGGTTCATTACATTTACGTTAATCATTTAGCAAAACATTTTATCCAAAGTGATCCACATAAAGATTGTGCAGTAGAAAGTAAATCAGTCTTAAGTATCTTGAAGAAATGTGTGACTTGTTGAAACCAATGCTGTTGTTGTGGAGGCTCAGGTTTCCTGTGGGCCTGTGAATATTGAAGTTGTCTGAAAGCTTTGATGGGCTAGGGTTAGGGTTAGTTGTCTGAAAACTTTGATGGGTGAGTTCACAGAAGAACATGAGGAATGGCTTATCAATCCATCAGTCTCCAGAAACAGCTGGTGGCATCCAGAATCTGATGATAACAGAGTTGGTGCATTCCGTTGCGTTGCGTTGCGTTGCGTTGCGTTGTCTTGTCTTAAGAATTTCAGTGCCCAGTCTAACCTTGTGTTGCTCTGTGCACCTGACAAATAAAAGACTTGAACTTGAACTTGAACTTCCAGGTCTGTGAACCTTCCAGACCCTAATCCTGGTACTCCACTGCAGGAAAACCAGACTGGGTTAGTTTGCATGGTTAGGGTGTATGTTTGAGTTGGTTAGGGAGTCAGGTGGCTGAGCGGTGAGGAAATCGGGCTAGTAATCTGAATCTTGGGCAAGGCACTTCACCCTACTTGCCTCGGGGGAATGTCCCTGTACTTACTGTAAGTCGCTCTGGATAAGTACGTCTGCTAAACGACTAAATGTAGGGTGCTGGGTTAGGGTGTATAGTTAGGGTTATGGTGATGGGTTAGGGTGATTGTTAGAATAGGGTATGGAAAACCAGAGCCTAGGGTGGATGGAGGACTCCCATCTGCCAAACAGCCTAAGCCCAGGGGAGCCTGCCACTATAGCCCATAGAGGAGGAAGAGACAGAGAAAAAGGGAAGGAGAGGAGGGAAAATAACTAGGAGAGAGAGAGGAGGGAACATGTGGGCATGCATGGGGTAATGCCGAATCCCGATACTCCCCCCTTCCCTTTATTTTTTTTTAATTTAACCTTTATTTAACCAGGAAAAAACCTATTGAGATTAAAAATCTCTTTTTCAAAGGTGACCTGGCCAAGACAGGCAGCAGCACAATGAACCACAGTTACAGACAAACAGTTATAGACAAACACACAGGGACAAAATTAAAATAGCACTAAAAAATAAAGCAAATCAATTCACACTGCAACAATCCTAAATAGACCCATTTCTGGAACCAGGAAAAAAACCTATTAAAAACACTGACATCTTTGAGAGTCCAGCTCAATTTCCTTCATTTTCGACTTAAAGGCATTCAACGAAATTAATTCAACAAGTCCTAAGTCTTTCTGCAGCGTATTCCACACAGTGGGGGCAGAGTACACAAAAGCCTTTTTACCCTGTTCTGTCCGTACATTGGGGACCAAAAGCAACACCAAGTCGCGCGAACGTTATAAGTGTGGACCAGCACTTTTCCGCATGATAAGGGAGCATACATAGCTAGGTAGCACACCAAGTATTGCCTTGTAAATAAATGTGCAGTAGTGACTGAGCCTACGAGTGGACAAAGCAGGCCATCCTACCCGAGAGTACAACTGGCAGTGGTGAGTCCGAGCCTTACAGTTTGTGATGAATCTCAGGGATGAATGGTACGCCGAGTCAATCATATTAAGACACTGAACAGAGGTATGCATATACAACAAATCACCATAGTCCAGAACAGACAAAAAAGTAGCAGCCACAAGTCGCTTTTTTACATTGAAAGAGAAACACATCTTATTTCTAAAATAAAAACCCAACTTTAGCCTCAGCTTTTTTACCAAATAGAGCACATGAGGCTTAAAGGTGAGGGAGTCATCAATCAGAAAACCCAGGTATCTATAAGACGTAACCACCTGTATAACACTACCCTCCAGAGTGACCACAGAGGGGACATTTTGTGGTCTAACTCTAGAACTAGTAAACAACATGAGTTTGGTCTTATCTGCTTTACCCCTCTGCTTTTGGTCTTATCTGCTTTACCCCTTCCCCTTAGTTTTGCGCGTTCCCGTGAGAGCTAGTGGTGTCCCAATACTCTTTTGGAGCTAGGGGAAGGGCTAAGACTAAGGGGTATACACCCCTTAAAACCAAGTAAGATCAGGAGTTTACTTCAAACCTAGGGCTATGTGAAAACTGCGCAACCGGCAACAATGGCGACCAAATCATCCAGAGAGTCCGATAAATGTTATATTATCGGCTTAATTAATTGATAAAAAAATTATGACAGTCTTGTTTTGTGTTATATACAGTCATGAACATATATATTTGCAACCATTTTCCTAATTGAAACGTTTCTAAAAATCGCTAGTTTGGTACGCTAATGTTACAGTTCTGAATTGCACAACAGTCCCGCATTTCTTTGACTAGCATGTCTACAGTTCTAAGTAAACTCCATTAGCAGCGAATTTCGTTTAATATCAGTGCATAACACTACTTGCTTTGGAGATATCGATACGTGCTAGATGACGTACCTGTAACCAAGTGGCGTCCCATTTCCTAGGGCTATGTAGCCCTTACCCCTTACTTTTGAGGGCCAAGGGCTAGGGGTAAATTAAGGGGAAGGGGTAAGGGGGAGTATTGGGATTCGGCCTAAGAAACGTGCAAAACCGTGAAACACGTGTTATTATAGGTTCCTGTGGATGGTAGTCCTACTCATGTGTTATCATAGGTTCCTGTGGATGGTAGGACTAGTCATGGTGGCCACAGGACTTAAAATAATAAACTTCATAATTCTCAAAAGTCTGACCCTTGGCTTTTTTATTAACAGCATTTACTTGTACTTTTACTTTCAATACTTCAGAACATTTAATATCAGAAAATTACTATTGATACTTAAGTACTGTAAATATCAGATATTTTAAGACTTTTACTCAAGTAGTATTCTAATAAGTGACTTTTCACTTTTACTGGAGTCATTTTCCAGTAAGGTATCTTTACTTTTACTCAAGTATGGCTTTTTGGTACTTTATACACCACTGGCCATAGTTAAGTTTGATCAGGGTTGATCAATAAGGTGGAGGGCGGTTTGCGTCCGAGGCCCATTTGAAGAATCTGAAGTCAAAGCGCGGCTGCGCTGCAGGGTCATGTGACTGACTCTTTGTGATCTCAATCAGCTGGCAATTAGAATTGCGGTTTGGTTACTTCTTCTGTAGAAACGTTCAGGTAATGTTGCCCAGGAGTAGCTTGGCGACGTCCTTTGGAACGCCAATACTGATAGCGTTCATGCCATGGTTGGTTTCGCTGGAATAAAAAATCGATTGTCATCTCAAGAGTTTTATACAGTTCAGAGTCAGAAGTTGATAGGAGGAAGCTGGGTTCTCAACTCCCCCTCTTTCCTTCACACCTACCAACGGTGTTAACTGTTCTCTGGCTGGTTCAGAAGATTTTTCAAATATTGTTCTTGACATCTTGGTACAGTTTCAAAATATAGTTGAATGATTGTTTTATTATGTTAGCTTTGTGTAAGATACTAGAGGTGTTGAAATGAATGATTGTTTTATTATGTTAGCTTTGTGTAGATACTAGAGGTGTTGAAATGTATTGAATAATCAATGCATCGCGATGTGGACATGGACGATGCTGCATCGATGCAGTGGCCGACCATAATTGATGATAACGGAATGACGTCGCTAGTTCATTTTCCGGCCGCTGCATAAACATTCAAATGAAAAATAACATTATCAGTAGCCTAACCCATTTCATCTTGACCTATGATAGACTCCAGTCTCATCTGGGTGTCATTTACCTGACGTCATTCGTCGCGATTTGCATATGTGCCAGAGCAAAATGGCTGAGGGTGGTTGTGCAATCGTCCTTAAAAACGCTCCAAGTGTTTTAAAAGCTGAGATATGGAACTTCTTTTTAGATATTACCAACAGGTGAAATACAAAGCCTGTCACACCAAAATTAAATATGTTGGGAACACTACCAACTTAAGGAATCGCGTTAGCCATTTCCATCCTGAGTTGCTAGCAACAACACCTGCCGCAACTCTGAGGATTGATGCAACTCTGTTTTCAATACTGCTAATAATGCTGTCTGTTGTGTTTAGACTTTGTTAAATAAAAAAGATTGTTTATATCTTACTACTTACGATCTTACTATTTTTGGATGAAAATATAACCATATGAAATAATATAGGAAACGGTATTATATTGAACTATACAGCAGGGGCGTAGCCACGGGTAGGCCTGGGTAGGCACAGTCCTACCCAATTTGTTGTAAGGCCTACCCAAAAACAAAAAATCTATGCACCGGTGCACATCGCAAAGTAAATAAGTAAAAAACAACAGGAAAGATGCCTATCCATATTTTTCTAGGCCTACCCAAAAATATTTTTCTGGCTACGACCCTGCTATACAGTATCTTAATGCATTCTGTCAAGTCAAATATCCTATATGGCTTTAATAGAAAAATGTATTTGACGTATCATGATGCATCGAGATATCGAATCGCTAACATGATAATCGTAACAAATTGAATTGCTGACATGATAATCGTAATCTAATTGAATCGGGAGATCAGTGAAGATTCACACCTCTTTCAGGAAGCAGGAGTACTACAACCAAGATTTCAGTAAACACAAACTTAAAACAAAGTAACAAACATTACAAAAATATCCCTCTCATAATCCTCCATCTTCTACTCTTGTGGTAAAGGTGAAGTCTTGAAGAACTTTCCTCAAAAGTTAAGATGAAAGGTATGTTCTTTGTTCAAATTGAGAGCACAAATGGTGGCTGGAGACGTGTCGTCTCAAGCAGGCCCTTTGAAGCCTGCAAGCCAGCAGGAGGGCCTCACATGCAAATTGAGGAGCCCCCCCAACTCTATGGTTCCTCGCATCTGCATTTGGTGGGTAATCAGCATACTGAATCAGAATCAGAAAGGGATTTATTCGCCATGAAAGTTTGAACAGACAAGGAATTTGCTTTGGCAGGAAGGTGCATACAATAAACATACAGGAATCTTAAATTTAAAGATATGGTCTAACTATACTAAGGGTACATAAACTGGCAATACTAAGTGGAATACAATTTAAATAAAATATACAATAAAATAAAATATACAATAAAATAAAATATAAGTTGCCAATTTACATTATAAAATACAATATACAATAGAAATATTACAGGAATTGTGATGCAGTGCAAAATCCAATAAGGATTGTAAAGTGGCAGTCAGTGGCAGTTCTAGACTAATTTTACTGGGGGGTCCAAGGGGGGGTCAGTGTTTAATCAGAGGGGCACATTAAAAAACGGAAACAAATTATATTTAAAAATGTAATCCTTTAATTTTGCTTTACATTCAAATCATACAAAAAACTTTTAATTTACTGGGGCAAAAAAGCCTGCAATGTCCATTCCTCATTTCATGATGACTACTAGAAGAAGAAAAACATGTAAAAAAATAAAGTATATATAATCTTTTTTTTTGTCAACACAGGGGGGGCCAGGGACATTTTTACAGGGGCACTGGCCCCTGTAGGCCCCCGTGTAGAAACGCCCCTGCATTGTGTACACTGAGTTTGTAAAGAGTGCTGATAAGGTTTGTCTGATGTGGTCGGCAGGGGCGGCGCGCAATATTTTTTTATGCAGGTGCTGAGGGGGTGCTAGATCATTGACAGGGTAGCTGCAATTATATGTATATAATATAAATACTATCAATGCCGGAGTGGGACCCATTTCAGCAGGGAGTGTATTGACCAAAACCCCACCAGAGGCCCAGCCATATGTTGAACATTCGGTGCTTAATCCGAACCTAGGACCTAGTCAGGGTTTTTATGTAAACTGAAATCGGAATTTAAATGCGAGTGCGCATAGCGCGCGTGCAAGATTTTTTGCATTAATTTCAGTGCAAAATAGTTTTTTGAGCTTTATCTAGCCTAATGTAAACACTACGTTGGACTCATATTGTTATATTTTCCAGAAAATACAACCCACATTTTTACCCGAAAGATTCAGGGATTTTGAGAAAACATATTTTTTCCACCCTTGCAGGGACCTATGAAGTTACAGCTAGATATTTCTTTTTTTTACCTGGCTTTTTCAGGTCTTCCTGGCATATTTTTTCCCATCCATTTTATTATTTTCAAATCAGCTTAATCTTGCTAACTCCCTCCACAACAATAAATGATGGTTAAGGGTTGTCTCCATGAAAACAACCTTAGTACATGCACTTCTGTAAGAGAAAGAGAGCATGCGCGACAACTAAACTGCCCATGGTGTTCGGATCATTCTCTTCAGGTGTGACAGGATATTGGATCAGACTCTTCAGGTGTGACAGGATATTGGATCAGACTCTACAGGTGTGATAGGATGTTTGATCAAACTCTCCAGGTGTAACAGGATGTTACATTACATTTATATTTACATTTATTCATTTAGCAGACGCTTTAATCCAAAGCGACTTCCAAGATAGAGTGCATAGGTCACTGATGATAACAAGATAGCCCCAAAAACATAGCGAGTAGCCAAAACATGAAGCATGTATTGTGAACAACCAAAATAAGTGCCAAAGGGAAGAACCATAAGACCATGTAGTTAAACAAGTTAGAATTTAAACAACCGCTATAAGTGCAAGTGTACCTGTAGAAAAACAAGCAACAATAAAAACAATAGATCACAGCGAGTATAAAAATTTAAATCAGTTACCACCAACCACAAAAGCAACAAGTCTCTGAGCAAGAATCATTGTGATCCTTGAGGAAACTAACATTGGGTCAAGCAAACCATTCCTAAGTACCGTTGTCCTTCCGGAACAAGTGCGTCTTGAGCCTTTTCTTGAAGGTGGAGAGACAGTCAGGGCCTCATTTAATAACATTGCGACCGCAGCTTAATCTGCGCCTTTGCCCAACCGCAAATAGCGCACGGTGTATTTCTGCATTTTGTGTGGTATTTCTCAAACCAGATCCTCATTGGGCAATCGGTGCCTCACTGTTAGTATATGAGGCCCTCAGTGTCTCTGAAGGAGGTGGGGAGTTGATTCCACCACTGGGGGGCCAGACAGGAGAAGAGCTTGAGTTGGGACCGGGTGGTCTTGAGCGGTGGGACCACCAGGCGGTTGTCTGAAGAAGACCGTAGGTGGCGGGTGGGGGTGTAAGGCTGCAGGAGAGACTTGATGTAGTCGGGTGCAGTCGGATGTTGTATAAGACTGTACAGGTGTGACAGGATGTTGGCTCTGTGTGGTCTGGCTGACCTCACTACACCCCTGTGCTCTCAGTGAATGATACTGTTGTAAAGATTAAACTTGTTTTACATGATAATGAATGAAACTACTTTTCTAGGTGTGCTTCTTAGGAGTAAATCCTAGTGCGTAACTGAGATGAGTGGCCTAAAATAATAACAGACTAGCCTGCTTATCGTACAGTGCAATAGGCAGTGTTGGGAAGGATACTTTGAAAACGTATTTCTTTACAGAATACATGCCCAAAAATGTATTTTGTAACGTAACCGTAACGCCGGTACAAGTATTCCGTAACTCCCCAACACTGGCAATAGGCTATAGTTTATTTGTGCCGGCAAAAGAACGTAATGTTTTTAAAGATCCCATGACATGCTGTTTTTGGATGCTTTTATATAGGCCTTAGTGGTCCCCTAATACTGTATCTGAAGTTTCTTTCCCGAAATTCAGCCTTGGTGCAGAATTACAACCACTACAAGCAGTCCCTCAATGAGCTTTCCTCAGGAAATGCTGTTTCTGTGTCTACATTTAAATGCTATGAGGAAGAAAGAGGCGGGGCTAACTGCCATGCTTTGGTCGTTTGGAAGCCATGATGTCTCGAGGAAAAAACAATATCGCGTTTGCACGGTCCTAGCTCATTTTCTCAGTGGTGGGCCAGATTCTCTGGGCGGGCAAAGCAAAGAAAGGGGAGGTAACCCCCTCTTGTGACGGCACAATAGGGGGATTTTCAAAACCGAGCGTTTGAGCTCTCATTTTCTCAAAGGCGGAGAAGAATACCCTGGGCTTGGTTTTTACCTATTGAAATTTCTAGCCACTGGGGGACCAAATGCAGGCTAGGGGAACTCATATTAATGTTAAATAACCTCTTAAAGGGGCAATTGACTGCAAAACCGATTTTACCTTGTCATTGTTGAAAAACGACAGTTCGGAGGGTAAACTGAACATACCGTGAATATCAAAGTCTATTGACACCTCTTTCCTATTCAAATCTCAAAAAGAAAAAATTTGGCTGTAAAACGCTAGCTTTTCAACAAAGCCACCGGTCCTACGTAGGACCGGTGATCGCCCTCTTATTGGCTCTGGTCTGTATCTTTGTCACGCCCCAGAATTTACATCCAGACCAGCCAGAGGTAGCGTCTATCTCCGATACTAGTTTAGCTGCGCGCTGCTCTGTGTAGGCTACTTATAAGGAATTACAAAGAAGAACGTTTTGAATTATAACAAGGATATTGATTATGGACCACGGTCGTAAATGCTGTGTTCCAGGCTGTACAGGGAAGGCTAACACTTACAGTCTTCCCAAGGAGCCAAACATTCAACAGGCATGGCTGCTGTTGTCTATGAGAAGATCCAGGCAAAGTTCGACATTCAATCATTCATTTGCTCTGAACATTTCACCCAAGACAGTTTTGACAACCTTGGACAATTTCAAGCAGGATATGCTAGGAAGCTGAACCTGGAAAGAGGTGCTGTTCCAACCGTATGCTCATTGCAACCGCAAGCTATAAGGACAGTAAGATGTTGTGCTAACAGTTATTAGCAATGCTAACGTTTCCTGTATATAGCATACCAGGTAGAATGCTAAATACGTTTCTACACACATCAAATGACTCTAGCTAGACTAGCTGTAGTCGGCATTAGAAGGGAAGCTTCCGAAAAATAGCCAGAAAACGAACTGCAGCCTGGCTTATTGCTAACGCCTGTCTAGATAATCTATTTGAAAGAACTGGAGAAAGGCAGGTTTTAGATACAGGATACATTAGCATTGCTAGTAACTGTTACTAGTAACACCTAGACTGTAGGCATGTAAACAAGTTTAGCTTGTTAGTTAATGCAAGAGCATAGAATGTGTAATAATTTAGCCTAGTTTATTGGCAATGGGGCTAACGTTGATTCATGTTCCTGACTGTGTTTCATTCAAATAAATAACCTGTGTAATGAAAATCTACAATTCACGATGCATGTTTGTCCAGATCTTTGTCATGTTATTTTACAGCAAGATATCTAGAGCTAGCCTAGCTAGCTAACTGAAGCCGAGTAGAATCACGATTGCAACAACGTTTGGTTGCTAAGCTGTAGCCTAATGTTCTACCCACCTAAGTCAATCCAGTTTGCTTTAACAACAGAAGTGGAAACAAGTAATGTTATCATTTCAAATGTTATATAGTCAATCTGTTGAAAACAGTGTTGTGTAGACACAATAGATTTATTTGCGCGTTTTTATTTCAAGTATCCAACTTCAGTGTTTCAGCGAGTGCTGCTGTTGGCCGTGTTGCGTTTTTGCTCCCAGCTTCACTCGTTGATAACCAACCAATCAGCGCGCAGCTGATCTAAATATTAATGAGCATACCATAAAAGGAGAAAAGCTGGTGTTTTTTCCCGGGAACATTTCAGACGATCTGTAAGAGGGCATAGAACAGCACCCGGGCCATTTTCAACCCAACCAATGTTACATACCCTATTCGGAGACCTTAAGGAACAGTGTGAAATACCCCAAAAACCCAGTCAATTGCCCCTTTAAAGTGAAGTTTTCATGTCATGGGACCTTTAAAAACGACACACACAATAATAATATTAATAACACAATATATAAAATATATGTATATACAAAATATATAATAAAAAAAACTAGAGAGGGTACAATTTCTGGGGAAATTGTAGGGTGTGCTTGCTTGCGTTGGTTGCAGGGGTCCGTATTTAAATTACATTTTACAACTGATATTTCTGTATATGTTATATAAAAATGCATAGCCTACTTATTATTTATAAAGATTACATAGATTTTAAAGCATATTTTTTTCTGCTCATTTACAACTCAAAATACTAATAGTGAAGAGTAGAATGAAATAGTTGTCTTCTCATATCCCCTGCAAGAGGGAATGGTGATCAGCGACCTCATAGTTGAATCAAAACGAATACATTTGGCAGACCGGGGTAAAAATTGACCTAATCTCTATGACTTAAACGTCATTGTAAGTTTTTCCCTTGATATTTTCAGGCATTTAGCCTACTCATTTTGCATTCATTAATAAAGAACCCCTTTTAAATCTTATTTTAACAACAACGTTACCAGCAGTAGCTATCTCAGATGGAATCGCGATTCAAATAGTACCACCTGCTAACTGAAAATATGCCCCCGTAAAACGTAAATAAGCTTGACATTTATTTAGGGGAAAATCAGTAATTCATAAAAATCTGACAAAAGTACCTGAATTTGAATGTGAAAGATCTGAAATTTTAGTGTGTCGAATTAAAACTGTTCAGATTGTTGAAATTCAGATTGTTGAAATTCAGATTGCGGAAATTCAGATTTTGTCTAAACTAGGCCAAAGGTGAAACAGTGTGCTTTAACAGGGAAAAGTAGACGATTTCAGAACGACCGAACTTTAACTTCGAACAAACTAAGAGTTGCCAGTGGGAGTAAGACCCAGATAGCACACACATCTTGCCGATGTCGGCCTGATGTGTAGAAGATACGTCGGCAGGATGTAGTATGGAGATCGTTGGCATTTGATTGAAATTGACTTCCAGACGATGTGTGGACGATGAATCAAATCACACCCAGCGGCACTACATATACATCCTGTTGACTATACATTTGTAACTCCTTTATATCTATGCAGTTAACTACTATGTCTGATCTCTCAGACAGCAAATATTTCACTATCCATAACCGATCTGAAATGTCACTTCGCAAATGAGCATAGGCTGAACATATATGTTCCTATCAAATTCCTTTGATAGGAATATAAGGAGACAATGAAAAATATGCTTGACCACCCAAAATTGGCTTTTAGCAATACAGTAGCTAGCTAGCGTGACTTGATTCAACCTGGAATTTCTGTGTGGGTATTATAATGAAGAGACACAATTGAAATTCATGATTTTATATCAGGCTGGATGTTGATGCCATCAAGCTCTCATAAGAACTCCAACACAAAAAAGAGAACAACGGAACATAAATGTATAGGCTACAGCTTTGCCAGTTGTTCCGCGTCTTCCATCGGTCTCCGCCGCCCTCCGACTCTGTCTCGACTCACTTGGTTATAGTAACTGCCGATTTTGGCACAGGAGAAGACACAAGTTTTTACAAGTTTCATAAGCACTTGCTCCATACTCTCCTCCTTTCTGATTCTGATTCCAACGAGCAACTCTTAGCTTTTGTTCTGAGGTCAAATTCGGTCGTTCTGAAATCGTCTATTTTTCCCTGTGAAAGCAAGCTGTTTCATCTTTGGCCTAGTTCAGACAAAATCGTAATTTCCGCAATCTGAATTTCAGCAATCTGAATTTCAAGAATCTCAATTCCTTCAATCTGAATTTGAGAAATTTGTATTTTTGCATCAAAATAATTCAGTTTGATTAAATTTGGCATACAAATAATTCCGATAGGATATATTCAACAGCTAAATATTTCAGTTTCATGAAATTCGACACACAAATATTGCAGATCTTACACATTCAAATTCAGATACTGAGTCAGCTTTCTAGCTCCATAGTTTCACCTATTGAAAGACTTTTGATTTAAGTAAGGGTAGTGCTGAACATGTGCCGCCGTTTCGTTTGACTTTCTACTGTACACAGCTGTGGAGATGTTTTTGTTAGCTAGCTACAGTACTAGACTAGTAGTAGGCTACAGCGTTGCAGTGAGCTACACTGGTTTGAAACCACAGGTCATGATCATTTCACGCACTAATCGTTTACTTGTAATCTAATGTTTCTTTTGACATAATAAAGTTTCGCCATAGCTGTGGCATTGAAGGCAGTATCCTACTACTACACACTGCCAGTCTGACTGTGAGGCTAACATCAAAACAAGACGCAGTCTCACTCAAATTCCAAGTTTTACACAAATCACAAAAATATGCTGACCCGCTGGCTGTCTTCACAATAGTCATATCGTCAAGACATTTCCCCCTTTAGTTTTTTCATGTAAAATTGAACTATAAAATTAAGAAAATACTAGCTACTTTGACGCTTTCTAGCATGGCTGCCGCCTAAAAGACTAGGTGGTCTCACGGGCGACCCGCACTCGTTTAAATTACAAAGACTTTCACAACCTAAATCAAAAATCCGAGACGTCAGTTCCACTCTAAATCGATTTTCTCAACAAAGTCCAATGGTTGGGAATTTTTTTGGGGGGTATTTTTCACTCATAATCCAAGCTCCAATTTGCGAGCTAGAACGTCTATCACCTAGACTAGGCTACAACGTTGCAGTGAGCTACACTGGTTTGAAACCACAGGTAATGATAATTTCACCCACAAATCGTTTTCTTGTAATCTAATGTCATAATTAATCCTACAACGAAAATGTATTTGTGAGGAATGGTTATTTTAACGATTGAAAACAGATGCATCATAGACCGCTGTAGTATGTGTTGCCAGGGCAACAGAGGCTAATGTCATGATGCTAATGCTTCAGTGAAATAGTAGATTACTTTTTCCAAAAGTAGATGTACTTCCTTAATATTATTAGCATATATTGTACAGTACACATTACAATTGTGTGTCATATCACCAAGTAAAATGAGCAATTTTCTCTTTGCTCTTCTCTTTGGCCTCTTTGCTTGAGAGCGTGTTACCTGGTTGAAATGTGTAAGAGTCACGGCAAATGCGTGAGACCTGAGAGCCCTGCATTAGCTGTGTTGATTCTGTAAACAGCGAAAGCTAGAATTAGCGTGCATCGGATTGAGATTGAGCAATAAAACATCTGAAAAAATACATTACATACTATGTAGCCTGTATGTGATTGCAAATTAATTTAGAAGCAACAATACATGTTTCTACTGCTGAAAGAAAAAACATACACTATAAGCTAACACACACGATGATCAAACTAGTAACAGGAGAAAACTTCATCTTTTTTGCGCACTCTCGCGGAAGTTAGGACAGGGGAACAGAATTCTCTGAACATCGTCCACTTGAATCACACCATGTGCATGACATCACACGTAGGTCCACTTTTCTTGAAGACACAGTAGCCTACAGATTTTAACACTGCAGTTCAACTGTCTGTTTCAGTGCATAAAAGTACCGTTTTTTCTTAATGTCAGTATCGTACCGCTCCTAAAAAGCCAGTACCTCTGTACGGTACCAGTACCAATATACCATCCAACTCTAGTTACATTTATTGTTTGTTTTTACTGGGAAAATAAAACCTTACTGTCCTTGTTGAAATCTGAGCATTCCCCGGATGTATCTGTGCTTGTGTGTGTGGCAGAGTTGTGTGGACAAGCAGCAGGTGGTAGGTGTGCTGCGCCAGATGGAGAGGTTTCTGAAGGGCCAGGAGCTGAGGTTTAACGAAGCCTTCCGCATTATGAAGTCCAAAATGGCGCTACTCCACAACTCTGTGTCCAAGCTTCCTCAGGCTGACCAATCAGCTGGTGAGAACTCCCACAACAACAGACACTGCTATAGGACAACACATACTGCAATAGAACAACACACACTGCTATATGAAATTACACAATGCTATAGGAAAACACACACTGTAGAACACACATTACTAGCTCTCAGAAACAAACAGTTTCCCTGTGGCTCGGGCCCGGCCTGGGATGGTCAATCTTTTTCAGTAGTTTTCCCAGCAGACGCAGCTCCCCAGGTACCATCCACAACTCTGGTCAGCCCAAGCCTCAACCTCAGCACTGGCCTCAGCCCCTGTTTCAACCCCGGCCCATTTCCGTGTTCCCCAGTATCTGTGCTCCCCAGGTTCCCAGTTTTCATGCTAGTCCTTACAAATAATTTGTAATACTAGTAATTCATTCATTTTGAATGAATCTTGATTATGACTCTGGAGTAACGAGTAGTCTCAAAGTGATTTGTTAATTTTCTCGTGGCCGCGCATTGGGACTGTTGCATAGGCTCCGTGGAGGAAAAAGAAATGATTCTTTCACCACATGACTGAGTCTTTTGGTATGACTCAAGTATAATTTAATTAAATCAACTTTACCGATAATCAACATCATTTTACAACATTTGTACACTTTTTTGTCAGATACCATTGTGAGAGATTACACTAACTGCATTTAAATTTTAATTATCATGTCAAATAGTTACAATGCACTGAACTTAAAGACATAAAAATAAATAAAAAATAGCCAAAAAAAAGACCCAAAGACCAGAAATTACCAGTTGCAAACGAACGATTCACGTCTTCTACGGTAAGCCAAGTGGTCACGTGACAACTAAATGGAAACTCAGTCAAACGTTGGGACTAGACATTTCTCTTTCCTAACCCTGATACACTATCATTTCTCTTGGCTGGTTTAAATGCATTATGATTTTTCCCTTTAAAATATGATAAATGTTTGCGATAGTGGACGTATTCAATACGCAGCCCCCTCAGTACGAAATGAACAAAATTACTTTAAAAAACTGTTACTGTTATTTAATTGAATGAGATTCAAAGATCCTAGTCAGTAATGATGACTAATGAATAATGATCCAACCTCCCCTTCACCACCAGTTACAGTATAGCAGACAGGAAGTGATTATACTCCACTCCAGAACTCTATTGGAGATTTTTTAAAGACAGATAGCCATATGAAAATTATCTTGTCTTTTTGGTATTGCATATTTATGTTCTCACCCAATTTGGCTTAGGAAATGTCACACAACAGATGGTCTGTTCATCCTTAAAGTTGCCAGGCTGTACTGATCTTGTACCTCCACTCATGTTTTAGTTATATTTATGTTCATATCTTTGTCACAATGTTACAAAGTTAATAGCAATGCATTTAATAGTGTGGTTGGCAGTAGTGAACACTGTATACCCTATTGTTAACCACCAGCCATATAAAACACAGAGTACAATTTCAGTAAATGTGATTTTCAAGTACACATCCTCCTTCATTTTCCACCACTGGTTTGAAGCTCCCCATGACTCCTGTTCTAATGCACCAGATGACCTGGCTGTTTCCCTAACCTACCTGTGCCCAGGAACAGTCTGTCTGGTGCCCTCCACACAAGCATGTCCTCATGCACAGAATCCCACAGAATATTGAGGGACACATTTCTGACAATCTTCATACTCTCTTTGTTTCCTTCCCTCACTCATTGTCTTTCTCTTTCCCAATTCATCCCCTCACCCCCTGCATGTAGCTCCCTCCATCTGCCCCCCTCTAGAAGACCCTGTCAATGGCAGGAAGTTTGGCTCAAAGTACTTAGAGGGTCATGAGGTCCATTTCACCTGTTCCCATGGTTACCATCTGGTTGGCACAGGAACACGTGTGTGCCAGGAGAATAGCAGCTGGAGTGGAGCCAACGCCATCTGTACAGGTAAGGTGGGGTCCCCAGACTAACTCTGTACAGGTAAGGTAGGGTCCCCAGACTAACTCTGTACAGGTAAGGTGGGGTCCCCAGTCTAACTCTGTACAGGTAAGGTAGGGTCCCCAGACTAACTCTGTACAGGTAAGGTAGGGTCCCCAGACTAACTCTGTACAGGTAAGGTAGGGTCCCCAGACTAACTCTGTACAGGTAAGGTAGGGTCCCCAGACTAACTCTGTACAGGTAAGGTAGGGTCCCCAGACTAACTCTGTACAGGTAAGGTAGGGTCCCCAGTAGTTTTAGCACATCTTCCTGGCACTTAACATTTACATTTAGTCATTTAGCAGACGCTCTTATCCAGAGCGACTTACAGTAAGGACAGGGACATTCCCCCCGAGGCAAGTAGGGTGAAATGCCTTGCCCAAGGACACAACGTCATTTGGCGCAGCCGGGAATCGATTACCTTCAGATTACTAGCCCGATTCCCTAACCGCTCAGCCACCTGACTCCTTAACACATATGCATAAGCAAGGTGAAATAACAACAGATATCAGAGGTAGCCTACACAACAGCCGTAAACTAGAGAGAGCAAATGTGTGAGCTGGATTGCAATTAGACAGACATAGCCTACCTTCTTCTATGTTGCCATGGTTATTGCTATGGTACAAAATCTGAAGTAGTTATCAACGTATTTAGTCACAAAATGTTTTATACATAGCTTTTACATCAGTGTTGACATAAAGAAGACAGTGGAGTATGTAAACAATACTGCATGTTTAGCTTTCGCGTATGTACACATGTACATACTAAACTAAACTCTGTCCATGCAATTTACATGGCAAATAAACCTAATTCTGAGTCTGTATGTACACATTCGATATCTTGACCTTTACTCCCCAACCCCACCATCTATACCCCAATCCCACCATATAACCCCCCCCTCCCAATACCACCACCCTCTACCCCACAACCCCACCATCTATATCCCCAATCCAACCATCTACACCCCCCCAACACCCCCCTTTATACCACCTAAACCCCCCACCCTCTATACCCCCCAAACTCCATCAGCGTCTACCCCCCGATGCTACCATCTGCTCCCCCCAACCCTACCAGGTCTCTATGAACCAGAGGAATGCCTGTTACCAGTCTAGCAGAGATGGGGAAGGCAAAAACCGGAGGGGGGTGAGAGGAGGAAGGGGAACAGGAGGATGACAAGATAAAGGGGAGAGAAGGAGGGGCTGTGACTGCCACATTATCATATTATCCTGAATTGTATCTGTGTTGGATAATGTATTTTCATTAGTGGTGGGCATAGATTATTTTTTTAAATCTAGATCAATCTCACTGTAATCTTTGAATTAATCTAGATTAATCTAGATTAAAATGGCTCATTTGAATTCTGCCGAAGACATTCAGAATATGTGTGCTACCCAAATAATGACTAAAAGTAAGTATTTGAGAACGGGTTTCTCAAGCCATGTGAGTTTAGTTAGCTTGGCTGATGGAGCTGTGCTGACAGGTTTGCCTCGGTTGCACTCAAACAAAGTAGTTTGACGACGACTCTTCCCCTGCGCTACATCAGTGCTTGGCCCGGCACCTTCCGCATTAGCTAAGGGATGCTTTGCGTTTCGGTGGTATTTGAGACTGGAAGAACTCCTACAGTAAACTAATTCCGCATCGCACAAGGTGCAAACAACCGTCTTGTCGAGGTTTCCATTGGGAAGTTTCTCAAATACATTTTCCCTGAAGCAAACCCGGCGGCTTCATAGTTGCATCGATGTTAGCACGTCACGTTTGATGTGGTAATTTCATACACAAGGCATACACACAGGTTGGAAGACTTGGTCTCGCCCCCTACAGTGCAATTTGGCTTGGTATAGGCTACATCCGAGTAAAAATATTAAGGTGAAAGTCATCATTGCTTGTGTAGTATAGACCCAGCTCCCAACCTAACTTTGATAATAGATTAACGGCTATATTTTTTTTATCGCCAATAAGAGTCTCACGTTAACGCAGCATGTTAACGCCGATAACGGCCCACCACTAATTTTCATGTAGTGTATCTGTTGGATAATGTATTAACCTGTTGGTCTCAGTATCATTCAACCTGACTGCTGGGCGATGTTTAAATACCCGGGTGGAGGGGAGGGAGAGGGTAGTCCTCCGTCAACTGACGAGATTAGTATTAGGGTTGAAGGGGTTAAGGTTAGGACTGAATAAGGATTGAAGGGGTTAAGGTTAGGACTGAATAAGGATTGAAGGGGTTAAGGTTAGGACTGAATTAGAGTTGAAGGGGTTAAGGTTAGGGCTCTGCTTACAGAAATAAAAGGCCCATTCTCCAATCAGGACTCTGAAACTCGCTGAATGAAGCTCTCGTTAAAGTGGCATTAAATGTCTGGGAACACCTATAGTGCATTCCACTGTGGGTATTCTGCTCCCCATTGCTCTCCCCTCTCTGTCCCGCTCCCCCACCCCTCTTTCTGCCCCCCACTCCTCTCTGCTCTTCTCCTCCCCTTTCCTCCTGTCTTCTTCTCTCCTCCTCTCTTCTCACTTCTCCCCTCCTCCTCCCCTCTCCTTCTCTCACCTCCTCCTCTCTCCTCCTCCTTTCTTCCTGCTTCTCTCCTCCCCTCCTCCTCCCCTCTCCGCCTCTCAAATCCTCCTCTTGCTCTTCCTCCTCCTCTCTTCCTCCCCTCGCCATCTTAACCCCAGCCTCTGTCCAAGAGACAGCAAGGTTTAACATGAGCGGGAGAGAACCTCTGTGGACAAAAATACCTCAGTGGATGGTCTAAGTGGGGGGTACATTTAGACCTAAAAGAACACCATTCAAACAAGATAAAAAATAACTTGAAATGAGTTTTAAAATTAAGACGTGTATCTTCTCCTCTTGAGAGACAGACAGTTGTTGAGTCCTCTACTTTCTAGAGACAGGTGAGGGTTGGGGTTAGACAGTTGTCTAACTGTTTACAGTGCTGGTGCTGAACCTAGTAAAGGTAATAAGACACACATGGACACACATCCACACTAAGACACTCATACACACACATGTGCCGAGTCTCTGGTGGTTTGAGGCATTTGCAGTGTTTCATGTACAGAACCACATCTTCTAAATGTCTCCAGATCTAGTTCAGCTAGATGCTCCTTCTGCTATAGCAGTGTGTGTGTGTGTCACTATGAGACCTCCTCCTTTATGTGTAACTCAGCTGGGTGGGGGAGACTCACCTTGTTTCTTAGTCCTCTCCTACTCCTCTTCCTTGTCTCTTCCTCCTTTCCTCCTTCTTGCACTTCTCCTCCTTCTCCTCTCCTCTTACCCATCACCTCTTGCTCCTCCTCCTTTCTTCCTCCAGATGTGAATGAGTGCTCCAGTGCCCCCTGCCTTAATGGAGGGACATGTGTGGATTGGCGGGCCCAGTACAGGTGCACCTGTCCACAGAACTGGAGTGGGTCACGCTGCCAGCACCAGACCCAGACGGGTCAGTACTCACACACCCACACAAACAAACACACAACCAGACAATGTTGCCTGTATACACATTACATGTGTTTGTGTGTGTGCAAGTGTCAAAGGGCAGTATGTGTCTAACCATGTGAGTATGTGTTTGTTTGTCTGTGTGTGTAAATACAAGTGTGTGTGTGAATGTATATGTGTGTCATGTGAGAGAGGTTCCTCCTCTAGCTGTCAGGGTTCATAGACATTTTGGCAAATGGAATTCCATGACTTTTAGCCAAAATTCCATGCTGAATCATTTTCGGCATTTACCAAGGCATTGAACAAATTATGCATAAAACTGCCTATTAATATCTGTTTAATAACTTACTAATTAATAAATGTTTAACAAATTAATACATTTCATTCAAACTAATTTATGAATGAGATAAAAATAGGTTGTAGCACAATGAAAAACGAACAGTTTTTCATTAGAAATGTATATTAATTAGGGCTGTGAAAAATAACGCGTTAACGCGTTATGATTAATTACAAGATTAATTCTTTATTTTTGTTTAACGCATTTAACGTAATATACCCACAATTCCACCCATCTGCAACTTCTGGATGAGAAGTTTGTGTTTCAAAAAAACTAAGATGGAACATCCAATAAAACCAAAGTGATATGCACACTCTGCGGGAAGACGTTATCGCTCTAGATAAGAGCGTCTGCTAAATGACTGAATGCTAAATGACTGAATGTTATCGTTTCACCGAAGCAATACCAGCCTAAAGTAACCTATACCACCTCAACGCGAAGCATGCATTGGTCGGCGAGGGGAGTTCAAGTAGAATGCGCCAAACCACCCTCACTGAACAGCGTAGGGCCCTCCCTAAGTCTGCCTATGACAAGGTGACTAGCACAGTTGCCAAATGTATTGCAAAAAGCTGTAAACTGATTGATATTGTTGAGGACGAGGGGTTCACCAAAGTTTTGCGAGTAGCAACGGGCTCGACGACTCGAGCATCAAGGTACCGCAAAATCAACGATTTTCTAGGTCCTGACAGCTCAAACCCCCCACACCACAGGGAATGTGTGGGTGGGGGGACAGAGAGAGGAGAGCAGGGATTAGAGAATGCCAGGAGCAGCTAACAGTTACAGTCATAATAGAATGAGATCCCCACCGGTCAAGTGTGGACTAGTGCAGCAATTTAACAGAGCTAAAAAGGGTATTTGATGCAGCCCCACACACCAAAACAGCGACAGCCCCCCTCGGTTGGAACATGAAATCTATTCCAGGGGAAAGAACTCTAAAATAGGTAATACTTATACGAATAAGGATGAAAACAACCAGTCCCCCGTTGTCTCCAACTAGTAATAAAAACTATAATAGTAACAAGATACAGTAACCGGTTTACTTTATTTGCAACATCTAGATGGGCAATGTGAACATAAGCTATAATTACAATTAAATTAAAATATAATTACAATTAAATTAAAAGTGACATGTGATACACACATAGGCAAGCACACACCCCAGGTTTACATAGAAAGTACACACATACTTCCTTTTAACAGTCATAGAATTGACTAAACAAGAACGTTTTTAATCTAGTTTTAAATGTCAAAACAGTATCAGCCTCCTTAATTGAGATGGGTAATTTGTTCCAGAGAAGAGGTGCTCTATATTAGAACGCCCTACCTCCAGCAGTTTTTTTCTTAACTTTGGGTATTACCAGATAGCCGGCATCTTGAGATCTTAGAGTCCTAGCGGGGCAATAGGGTGCAAGGAGACCGGAGAGGTACAGTGGTGCCAATCCATGCAGAGATTTGTAAGTTAGTAGTAAAACTTTGAAATCAGCTCTGGCTTGGATAGGGAGCCAGTGTAAAGAGATAAGAGTAGATGTTATATGATCAAACTTTCTTGTTTTAGTCAATAGTCTAGCAGCATCATTTTGCACCCGCTGTAAATTTTTTAGGTAAGTAATTGGGAGGCCAGAGAACAACACATTGCAGTAGTCCAATTGGGATGTAACGAAAGCATTTATTAGTTTTTCAGCATCATCCTTTGAGAGAAATTTTCGTATTTTGGCAATATTACGTAGATGGAAAAATGCGGTTCTGGTGATTTGCTTAATATGGTACTCAAACGAAAGGTCTGGGTCCAATGTGACTCCTAAATTTTTTACCAGCTGACTTTGAGATACATTGACGCCGTCTAAGTCTAATGTCAGATTGGATAAATGTTTTTTTGGGCCAAAAATTTGAACCTCGGTTTTATCCAAATTAAGAAGAAGGAAATTTGCTGTCATCCAAGTTTTCAACCCGGAAACACATTTTTCCATAGCATGTGAAAATTCTCCAGGCTTTATGGACATGTATAGCTGAGTATCATCTGCATAACAGTGAAAATCTACCCCAAAACTTCTAATTACGTTTTCTAAAGGCAACATATAGAGTGAAAATAACAGAGGGCCTAGAACTGAACCCTGTGGTACTCCGTATTTTACAGTGGAGCTCCTGGATGAGCAACCATCATAGTGGACATATTGTGATCTATCAGATAGATACGATCTAAACCACTGAAGTGAAGTACCAGAAATCCCAACATAGTTCTCCATACGTTCCAGGAGAATCTCATGATCCAGTGTCAAAAGCTGCACTTAGGTCTAGAAGAACCAGGACAGAGCTAAAGCCCGCGTCAGAGGCTAATAATAGATCATTGACTACCTTGGCTAATGCAGTTTCAGTGCTGTGGTGGAGACGAAATCCAGACTGGAGAGGTTCATAGATCTGATTTGAGGAGAGGTGCTCAGTAAGCTGTTTTGCCACAGCTTTTTCAAAAATTTTGGAGAGAAATGGCAAATTTGAAATTGGCCTGTAATTGCTAAGACAACCTGGATCCAGGTTTGTTTTTTAAAGAAGGGGCTTAATAATAGCTTACATACCCATGTATCTTTGCATGACTTGTATGAATAATGACAGTTCACTACCTTCAGTCCACAACACCTCGGCAGGTGGCTGGTCCTGGGTTAAAGTAGCTGGGGATGAGAATGTTGTTTGTCTCAGTCACCACGCGGCTTAGGTGTTTTTTGCCTTTCATATGGCTAGTTAGCGCAGCCTCACCCATATTGGAAACTTAAAACTCTTTTCCACAAAATGTATATTTTGCACATACATTTTGAGCTTTAGATATCCACAATGAAAATTGTGGCATGTGTACACTGTAAAAAAAAACAGTGTAAAAAAACTGGAATAATCTGGCAGCTGGGACGCCAAATTACACCCATTAAATTACGGAAAAATAAAGTATTTTCATTAACATCAACTAACCGTAAAAAATTTTTTTTTTCCAGAACCAAATGTACGAGATATGTTTAATATCACATTACAGGCTGTTCTTTGCCGGTAAATATGACTTTTATTAATATAACGTCTCTGTAAAAAAAATTAAATAAATATAAATTATAAATAAAGCCTAATTAAGTTATGATTTAACATGTTAATTCAAAGCAACTTGTGTGCCCAACACATAGCATTCAGGCGCTGGAATCAGTATCCAAATACTACATACATTACCGGCGCTTCAGATTACACCTGTAACGCCGGCTAGCTGTACGAGTTGGAAATTATATTATGTCTGTTCGACTTCATGCAGCGCCGGCGGCGCCGACAGACGGCTGCAGCCGGCTGCCTTGAAGCTGAGAATGCCATCGGCTGCTTCAAGTCAGCCGGGTTGCAGGCAGCTGCAGGCGTCACCAGCGCTGCATGAAATCAAACGCACCTTATATCTCGTCGCAAGTCCGTTCCAAAGTCAGGTTAGATTGGCATCTAAATAGACAACATTCACACTCAGGTTGAACACTTAATGTATCCAAACTACAGACCATCACATTACACATATCAAAACAGAACTAACACAACAACAAAACTCCAAACAATGCTTATCTAACTAAGTTTAAACCTTTAACTCTGTCACTTTTCAACTTGCTGCGGGGCATTCTGGGTAACAGGAGCGTTGCGGCTACACAAGTATCTAATCAACTTTCCTTCGTCCTACTCTGGCGTCTTTACATTTATTCATTTAGCAGACACTTTTATCAAAAGCGACTTCCAAGAGAATATGGTCTATACCTCATAAACAACGAGATAGCCCCAAAAAGGCTTTTGCAGGCTTTTGTAGTCTTTGATATTGACTGGTGCATGCTGGGATTGCATTACGTCAGAGCTCAGTTCACGATTCAAGGTTCCTATGTCTAAACCAAAAATTATGTTATTAAGTTATTTCTCTGTGGGATTAAAGTAAATATCTGCACAATAAAAGTTAAAATAGCTAGTTTTGATAAAGTGAAGTTGTGTGTTTTAACAGAACATTTTAGTGTATTTTTAAGTAACAACATTTGGCTGTAATTCTTATGTAAAATTAAAAATTTACAGTTTGCCATTGTCTTTCTATCTGTATTTTTCTGTCATTCAGAAATACAGAAAAAAACACGTATAATTTACAGAAAATGTGCGGTATATTTTTGATTTGTGTAGCCAAGCATTGTTGAATGTACATTTGCATGGCATAGCTACAGTAATTTTTGTTAGCTCGCTAGTTAACGTTGTGCTAATATGTGTGGTAAACAGTTACCTCCAACACTACATCATTGTCGTGGTCAGCATGCGATATTATAACAAATTCGAGACGTGATAGTCGGAGTCAATCTGCAGTACAGCCTGTAAACAACCACCAGGGATTCAGCAGTGTTCCATAACGTAGGCCTACATAATGAGCTTGCGCAGTGAGCCTTGTTCAGGTCATGGCAGATTTTTCATTCAAATATTTCAGTTGTAAAAAAGTTTTTATTAATAACATGAAAATAACTAATTTCCATGACTTCCATGTTAAAAAATGTACATGACATTTCCAGGCATGGAAAACACAATTTTGAAATTCCACGACTTTTACTGTACGAACCCTGAGCTGTGTGTGTGTGTCTGTCATTATGTTGTTAAGTCTTATGTGTGTGTCCATGTCTTGACACTGTCCTGTATGCATGTCATGGTGAGGATGTACTGTATGTACTATGTGTTTGCAAATATGTGTGTATTTTGAGTGTGTGTGCTTGTGAGTGTTCCTTGTGTTTGTGTATGTGTGCCTTGTTGTGTGCGTCGTCGTATGTGTGTCCAGTGGTACCCAGGCACTCGCAGGCCCATAGGATGAAGGCTAAGCTCCCTCTCCTTTCGCGTCCAGCGCTGCCAGAATGGAGCGTGATGGATGACCCGGCATTCAGCCGCCGGCCGCGCTGTACCAAAGTGGACCGCGCCCAGCACTGCAGCTGCGACGCAGGATTCCACATGAGTGGGACCTCCGACAGCAGTATCTGCCAGGGTGAGACTGTTAACCTGCTAGCCTGATAACCCTAACTTTGCTAACTGGTTAGCCTGCCAGCCCTAAGCTTGCTACCCTGTTAGCCTGCCAACCTGATAGCTTGCTAGACTTTTAGCCCGCCACCCTGGCAGAATTTTAGCCTGCTAGACAGTTAGCCTGCTACAATGTTAGCCTGCTAGAGTGTTAACCATCTAGGTTATTAGCCTGTTAGTCTGCAAGCCAGCTGGTCTGCTAGCCTATCAGCCTGATGGTGGTCGTTAGCTCAATAGTCTGTGATTCATCAGCACTACCTCTCCAGAATCACTAGCCTAACCTCTAATTTTCTTTCAGATCAACAGTTCTATGTCCACATGTCTTATCATGAGTCAGTGTGTATGAATGTTTGTGTGTTTTGTATGAGACACACATACTGTGTGTGTCTGTGCATACAGTATGTGTGTCTGAGTGGTAAAACGAATGAACAACAGTCTTTTGCTTGTATTATGAAATACAACATTTTCTCCACCACCTTCCGTTTTTTAATTCATAAATAAATACATCTGAATTATTATTCAGAAAGTTAATTACAAGTAAGCAAATAGAAGAAAAAATGTTAAATGTAAGGCCTTGTTTTGGTTCTCTCATATATTACTGTTTAAGTCATAAGTTGCATTTCTATATGTCTGAAATACTGCTCTGAGGACAGTAAGAATTCTCTTTTTACTCTATTGCTGTGAATACTAAGTCAATTGAGAAATGACATGACAAATAATTGGCACCAGCCTAGCACATTTACAAGAGCAATTAACTGAAAAAATGCCAGGTATAGCCCATCGGAGACAGTTGCGGCCTTTCCATGCGCCCACCTGCTTCGTTGACCAACCAGCCGGCAAGTCACTTGTGCTAGCAGCAGTAGCAGCTAACGTTACCTCAGCATCTGCTGCATCTTCGGAACACTCGGCATCAACTAAACGTTGTTCTTCTGGGGATTCAGTGTGTGGGAGAGGATCCTCTGTTCTGGTAGTGAGTGGGCCCACTGTGCTAGCTGCCACAGCATTGTCATTCGGTGCCTCTTCTTCATCTCTGAGTGCCAACTTTTTGGATGTGAACCAAAAGTGTGTGAATGATACACTTTGCTTTCAAGTTCAAGTCTTTTATTTGTCAGATGCACAGAACAACACAAGGTTAGACTGGGCACTGAAATTCTTAAGACAAGACAACGCAAGCACCTGACATACAGTGGCGTAACTATAGGGAGTGCAAGGAGTGCAGCTGCACTAGGGCCCGTGGCGAAAGGGGGCCCGTCCTCGATCTCACCGTAAAAGTGAGACAACCTGACCGGGCAACTTCAGGCAATCTGACCGGGCCCCTTGCACCGCTGTGATACCACAAATTGAGGTTCACATATGATCCAGTCTTATCAATTCGCAAACATTTCTCAATTATGGTGTCAGTTATTCAGAATTATGAGCTATCACCTGCCCAATAAACATTTAAAAACAGTCAGTGTTAACAACAGCAAATAATTAATTTTTCCTCATTTGCCTTTTGCTGAATTAAACAAATGTCGTTTTTATTAAGTAATATTGCCCTCGAAAAATAGCAAGGATGTCTGGGTAATATTGTTGTCAAAGATTCCCGCCCACCCACACACGATTGTTCCCATCCAGTTGTTGGAATACCACAGACAGTTGTTGTTGGGATACTACAGTTGTGTTGCATTAGCGTTTTTAAGCGAATTAGGCTACCCCATGCCATGCCCTTTAACATAAAAGTGGCTCCAGAAAGCGGCAGGAACGAAAAGAGCAAGATGTAAGGGTGGCAAAGCTGTCAAAACTATCCTCATTTGGATTGTGGCGAAGCGTGTTGAAGAGGACGCTACGTCTGACCCCCAGCCCGGCAACAGCAATGAGTGTGAAACTCAGCCACCAGGGTAGGCTAATAATTACATAACGTTTACTGTCTGGTGTATGCAGTTGACATGGCTATTAAACGTCATAAAAATGCACATATAGGCCTAGGCTACCAGGCAGCGGCCAGGTTAGATATAGTAAACTATGTTCAGGATGTAGTCGGAAAATAGCTAAAGCTAGATAGACTAAATGTAAACTAGCATATCTAACGAACATAAAATCAAATATTCACCATCGAAGTGACAGTTTGTTTTTTAATAGTACCCAGATAGCACACATGACAGATCGAAACGTCATTCATAACGTCGGATAAGCGTTGGTAAATGATCAGATTTTCTTCTCATCTCTGTGCTCTATTTCAAACGTCGCAGATATGTCGGCTCATGACTGACTGTTCCATTATGCTCATTCCGTGTTGTAGCAAGCATAATCTAGAGCCAGAGACTCGCGAGTCAGAGCCGTTCACTTTTGAAAACAGTCATCTATCTTCACATAGAAGGAGCAGTCGTTACCCTTAATTGTACATCATGAGTAGCCTAAATTTCCTTGCGCATCGCTAAACTGAAAACTCAATAATTTCGCCTGACGATAGGTCGGTAAGGGGCCCGTTGGTGAGATCTGCACTCGGGCCCGCCAAGTCCTTGTTACGCCGCTGCTGACATAACATAACATATAAGTACACAGAACAAATTTACATCTCTGCTAAGCTTAGAAACGTGAACTCCTAAATATACAGATAGCAATAGTTGCTTGCTAGCCCTTGACTTCTCAACGTTTCGGTTTGGCGCACAACTATACGTACACAGGACTGGCTGGCTCCGCTTGGCCCAAAAAATTGTGAATAAATGTTTTGAATACTGGACATGGTGAGATTAAAAACATTTTAGTGACTATTAGTGACAATATTAATTTATTTTGAAAAAAAATTGAGACCCCTTCAAATTTTGCTTCTGAGGCTTTCAGGGGGGCTCATGGGGTAATCGGGGGGGTCGAGCCCCCCCGGACCCCCCCTTCTTTCGCACACTGCCTGCTGTATATTCTTGTGTTTAACTTTATTTGAGCTTGATGAAGTGTTAGCTGTAAATATGTGTATATTTGGACGGCTGGCATTGTTTGCCCTCCCGGAGACAGAGGTAACGTTAGGTTTAATGGCAGAAATACACAATCTCCTCCTCTCTTGGTTTTCTTTATCGGACAAAATTCTAAAGAAACACAGCTCAGGCTTGTCTCCTCTTCAATTACTGCATCCAATAGAACAACAACTATCCGTCATTTTGGCAACACAAAAGCAACAGACTCTAAGAAAATGTATGACTTTATAATGGTGGGCAGGGTATGGCCCTTGGAACGTGACGTCACGTGAAAACTGTGAATCTGAGTGTCTTATATTTGCACTTGCCTGGCTGCCAGCTGTTTTCCGGGGCCCCCTATGGGTTCTCCTCCACCAGACCAGAGTTGACACCTAGGGGTATGGCATCTGGTGATGCAAAAGTTTTAAGTCATGCTCTTGCTTCAAAGCATAACCTTGAGGGTTGCCATGGCTCATACAATTATTGTCACTGTTATAAACAGTCCTTCTTACTTTACCATCATTTCCCAGGGACACAGTGCCCACATGTGACGGTGGCAGGATAATCAGACCTGCAAACCCCTCAGAGTAAAAAAGGTAACATTGTTGCGGGGGTGTGTCCCCGGCTCGATATTTTTTAAAATATGCAAATGTCCCATTTCTGAGTGTGACTTAAAGGCCATATTGCAGGTTAAACATCACTGTTGATAAATGGGTACATGAAGCACTCAAGATATGTATATCATTAAAAAAAATCTCTAAATGGCGTTAAAGACCAGTTTTTGTTGTTTTTGGTTTTAGCATTACCATATAAGCGCAATCTGGTGATGACGTCACATTGGGGAGACGCAGAGGGCACTAGACATAAACGTGGAGGAGAGATATCCATAGACATAATATAGATATCTATGGAGAATAGCCTCAGATTAGTACTACAATTATGGCAAATAACTGCAACTCACCATAACGCTTCACCAACTCCATTCATTCTCCTCGGACCATCTAACTACGTAAAATATTTACAGAATTTCTACAGAATGAAACACTTTGTGTTATGTATGCTATTGCAGCTTCGTCCCAAGATCTCTACAGACCATGCAGGTAACTTAATGCTCAACACTTGAACACAGGGGCTTATTACTTAAAAGAGGAACTATAGAGGGCGTGCGTCGGTTGCAGATGGGTCCGTTTATTATGAAACAAGCCAAACCCCCTTTGAAACTAGCTTTTCTAACAACGTTGTCACCAGCAGTATTTTTCAGATGGAATCGCGATTCAAACAGTACCATCTGCTAACTGAAAATATGCCCCCAAACACGTAAATAAGCTTGATATTTATTTAGGGGGAGATGGCTAATTCAAAAGAAGTTTGCTGGAAGCAATCATTGTCAGTAAAAAAAGCCGACCATTTGATCTCAGTCTAGAGCCCTGCATGGAGAAGCTGCATGAAGAACCTATGGGCCAGCTAGCCTAGCTGATGTTGCTAGCCAAACTTCACTGAATGTGCCGGAAATGAAAAACATTTCTTTTGACAAAGTTTAGCCTGTGGCATTGAAGACCGCGACGCACCCCACAAGCTTGAGTGTAAATACATTATTTTATGTGACATTACTTACTGCACATGCAAGTCTTGAATTGCTCAGTTAAATGTAGGGATGGGCGAACGATGCCTTATGAAGCTTTGATGGTTTCTTCCGGATTGTGCTGGCCAAAGAGCCGAACTATCGGCACATTGAAAATGAACAGCGTCATCTAGCAGCCGTTTAAACTGGCTGAATGAGGCGTAGTGGTTGTCTCCGACGCTACCCTACTGTTGGAGGCAAAATTATGTTTATTATGATTTCAATGTTAAACTTGCCTTTACATAATTGTTATGAAATGTGCACGTTAGTCGAATGTTAAACATGGCATTTTGTCAGTCAGCTGAGCAATGCAGTAATTGCCATCAGCTGGGGTATAAATAGCTGGCTGTCATTCCAGTTCGGGGCCTTTGGTTTGGTAGTCATACGGTTTTTTGACCGCTGTTTCAAGACCCGCTCAGAACGGATATGTGAGTCGAAGTTGTTCATTTTTGTTATATCTTTATTTTGCTCTGCTGTCGTTAATTCGTGAATTGTGGAAACGTATCTGATTGTGAAGACTGAAGGTAAATAAATACAACAAAGAAAAGGAATCTGGAGTGAGTCTGAGTCTTGTGCAGGGCGTCGGCCTAAGCGCAAACCAAAGGACAAAAAAGGGAACAAAAACGTGGGAGGAAAGTTGCTCCCACACCTACGTTATTTAATATTTTAAGTAAGGCTGCATGTATGGGCTCAAAAAGGGGCCAAAAGTATTGCAAATGCGTATAGGACAATCCACAAATGTAAAACGTGTTCCGCAAATGTAAAACGTGTTCCTCAAATGTAAATTGCATTCCACAAATGTAAATCAAGATCCACAAATGTGATTAACTGTCCACAAACAATCGCATTTTGATTTGCCTTTTAGTTTTTTTTCTAACTACATACAGTGCCCTCCAAAAGTATTGGAACAGTGAGGCGAATTCCTTTATTTTTGCTGTAGACTGAAAACATTTGGGCTTGACATCAAATAATGAACGTGAGACCAGAGATCAACGTTTCAGCTTTTATTTCCAGGTATTTACATCAGGATCTGATGCACAACTAAGAAAATATCACATTTTGTTTGAATCCACCCATTTGTCATGTGATCAAAAGTATTGGAACAGATATACTTAAAACATATTTAAGTGAATAAGACTTAATATTTAGTTGCAAATCCTTTGCTTTCAATAACTGCAGCAAGTCTGTGACCCATTGACGTCACCAAACTTTTGCATTCTTCCTTTTTGATGCTTTCCCAGGCTTTCACTGCAGCCTCTTTCAGTTGTTGTTTGTTTTGTGGGGTTCCTCCCTTCAGTCTCCTCTTAAGCAGGTAAAATGCATGCTCTATAGGGTTTAAGTCTGGAGATTGACTTGGCCAGTCTAATACCTTCCATTTCTTGCCCCTGATGAACTCCTTTGTTGTTTTGGCAGTGTGTTTTGGGTCGTTATCTTGCTGCATGATGAAGGCTCTGCCAATCAGTTTGGTTGCATCTTTCCTTAAATTGGCAGACAAAATGTTTCTGTAGACTTCCGAGTTCATTTTGCTGCTGCCATCATGTGTTACATCCTCAATGAAGATTAATGAGCCAGTCCCAGAAGAAGCCATGCAAGCCCAAGCCATGACATTACCTCCACCGTGTTTCACAGATGAGCTTGTGTGTTTGGGATCATGAGCAGTTCCTTTCTTTCTCCAAACTTTAACCTTTCCATCACTTTGGTAAAAGTTAATCTTTGTCTCATCAGTCCATAAAACTTTGTCCCAGAATTTTTGAGGTTCATCTCTGTACTTTTTGGCAAATTCCAGCCTGGCCTTCCTATTCTTCTTGCTAATGAGTGGTTTGCATCTTCTGGTGTAGCCCTTGTACTTTTGTTCATGAAGTCTTCTGCGAACAGTAGATAGTGATACCTTCACTCCTGCCATCTGGAGGTTGTTGCTGATCTCACTAACAGTTGTTTTAGGGTCTTTCTTTACAGCTCTCACAATGTTTCTGTCATCAACTGCTGATGTTTTCCTTGGTGTACCTGTTCGACGTCTGTTACTTAGTACACCAGTAGTTTTCTTCTTCTTCAGGACATTCCAAATGGTTGTACTGGCTATGGCCAATGTTTCTGCAATGGCTCTGATTGATTTTCCATCTTCTCTAAGACTCACAATTGCTTGTTTTTCACCCAAAGACAGCGCTCTGGTTTTCATGTTGTTTACACCTCTGAATACAGTCTGCATAGACAAAACCTATCTTACCCAATCTGAACCTGAGTGTAGACATTCAGTGGTATTTATTGATTGAATAATGTATGTAATAGGACACACCTGGGCAACAAAACACACCTGTCAGTCACATGTTCCAATACTTTTGCTCACGTGACAAATGGGTGGGTTCGAACAAAAAGGTGATATTTTCTAATTTGTGCATCAGATCCTGATGTAAATACCTGGAAATGAAAGCTGAAACGTTGATCTCTGGTTTCACATTCATCGTTTGATGTCAAGCCCAAATGTTTTCAGTCTACAGCAAAAATAAAGGAATTGGCCTCACTGTTCCAATACTTTTGGAGGGCACTGTATTTGTAATACATTTTCATGGGGACTGCGTAAAATTGGGGCCATAAAGCTTTGCAAATAGGGCCATAAAAAGCAGAACTTCTGCAGATCATGTGACTTTTGGCCCCAATTTGACGCCAGTGTAAAGTGTCCATGTAACTGGTCCAGATGAATGATTCATCTGATGATGTCTCTTTTTTTCAACAATTAGGCCTAAGCTGTTTCGTTAGGCTTATTCCAAAAAACGTCATACGACGAAACCCGAGCACTTACATGCAAGTGCTTGTAATCCATGCGCTGCAATGTTACACGGACGAGGTCTGGACCAGTTACACGGACACTTAAACGTGTGTACCACATCTTAAACGTGCTTAGCATTTGTCTTAAATTGTGTTAAATATGCTTTACATTAATGAAGCAATGAAGGACTCCGACTCAGTGGTGCGCTTCAGCCTAAAGACGGTCCTACAACTCCCGATGTCACCCCTTTGGACTTAATTTTTTACAAATTATTATTACTGTTGACAATGTTGACGAATCATCAACATTTGTTTTCTGGGCACTGTATAGACCTACCTAGTCCTATCATGTTACGTTTCATTTCAATAAAATAACATAACACAAGTGCACGGATTTATAATTATCACAATATGGATTTGGCTAAATAATAATGACTGATGGAAGAAACTCGAGCGATACCCGGTGCTGCTTCTCTGACAATGTGAGATTCGTTCTTTCTATGGCAGAAGAGCGGCAAAACTTCGAACCAGTTTGTGACGTTTGAAGCATTGAACGTCATCTATAACGTGGTTTTGTAATTTGATACAAGCTCCAAAACACTTTTTCGAAACTGCGTATTGGTTTTGCGACACGAGCATCGATGCGTCAGTGCCATACGTCCCATCCCTACTTAAATTGATGATGCTGCCAGTACACCACGGCACGATAGATAGTACTTAAGATACTATTGTGCAACAGTCTATCCCATATAGTGCTAGTTCTATCCAGCCTAGCACATATATGCACGTTGTATCTACTGCGTTGTCTCTGTTACACTATCAGGGCTTGGAAATACTGCAACTTGCTAAACACACAGCTGCAAGACCCAGTGAAATGTTAAATACAGCTACCAAACTAACGTTAGCTAGCATCGCTAACGACATTGGCTAACTCAACTTCGGTAGGCTATCCTCAGTGCAAGCTGGCCAGTGCAAGTAACAGTTGACGCTGTGTGTTCAAAGATTCTGACGCAAGTACTAAGATTCCGATTGGCCAAAAGAAAAAGCGCTAAGATTCCAATTGGCCCAGAGAAATGTCAATTATAAGAATTATCCAATAATGTTGCGCAATTCTAAGCCTGCATGGCATGCAGAAGAAGGCAGAAGCCTACACCCCCCCCCCCCCCCCCCCCCCCCCAAAAAAAAACCTCTGGTTCTATACGATTCACGTAAATGACCCAATTGACCTAGAAAACGGCGATTGTCGCCGAAAAGCGACAAGTTTGCAGGTCTAGACAATCTGTCCAGCATGTTGCAGTCACTGGTTGTGGTTGTGGCAGAGGAGGAAAGGTAGTCGCTATGCACAGTTTAAGATAAGTGACATTGTGATGAAATGATGGCATTCATACTAGTACAGTCTTTGTGACATAAAAAAAGATCTAACCTTTATTCAACCTTTTTTTGTTGTCCACTGTGGCTTGGGATCCATCTCAAAGCTGTGTTCGTGTTTTTAAACTTCAGCACTCCAATTAATGTGGACTCACAAGGCTACAGAAAGTGAGGTTCTGGGTCAGTGTGCTCCTATTCCATGCCGCAGTCCGGGGTGTCTTTGAAGAACTTCTTGACTGGATGTGACGAATTTGCACTGCATGCAACTGTAAAGGAGCAAGAGGCAAACCAATTAGTTTAACAATTTGGGCTAAGCTTGCCTCTATGTAGCCTTTTGCATTAGCTAAGTAGATAATTATATTAAAACAATATGGCACTAGCTAAATTAGTTAAGCAGAGCTAGCATTGTGAGGAGCATCGGCTAACTTTGCATGTGGTAGCTAATGTAATGTTATGCTAACTATTCTAACTAGCTATTCTAATAGTTAGGAGTAATATAGAAGCATTTTGTAAGTCAATTAATTTAAGGTGTCCAACCCCCCCCCCCCCCCCCCAACCACAGCACAGACATATGGCATGTTACAGTTAATTAATGTATTAATGGATGCAGTTCGAAAATGCTGCCCCACTCTGCCTATGTCGCTTAGAGGAAGGACAGGCCCTGCATGACATTTTCAGAAAAACTAATACATCGTGATATATACCATTACCGTCAGTACTTACGAATTATACATGATAAACATTTTAGGCTATACCGCCCATCCCTAGTGTGAGTGCATGTGTGTGAGTAAGTATATCTGTGTGTTCTCTCTCCCAGATGTGAATGAATGTGAGGTGTTTCGGCTGGACCAGGGGGGGAAGCTGTGTGCTCATGCGTGTGTGAACGTACCCGGGTCCTACCAATGCTCCTGCCCCCGCGGCTACAAGCTGCTCTCCGACTCGCGCAGCTGTGAGGGTAAGCACTGCACACACACTGTCAGAGATCTGCACACACACCATCAGAGATCTGCACACACACTGTCAGAGATCTACACACACACAATCAGAGACACTGCACACACACAATCAGAGACACTGCACACACACTGTCAAAGATCTGCACACACATACAATCAGAGACACTGTATACGCACACACACCATCAGAGATCTGCACACACACCGTCAGAGATCTGCACAAAAGCCATCAGAGACACTGCGCACACACACCTTCAGAGACACTGTATACACACAAAATCAGAGACACTGCACACACACCATCAGAAACTGCTTTACACACACACTTAAAGACCCTGCATACACACACACTCAGAGACCCTGCAGGCACACACACTCAGAGACCCTGCATACACTCACACACACACACACTGTCTAAGAATCATAATGGGATTTATTTGCCATGAAAGTTTGCACAGACAAGGAATTTACTTTGGCAGGAAGGTGCATACAATAAACATATTACAGGAACCTAAAATGTAAATATGTGGACTATTTATACTAAGGGTACATAGGGTACATAAACTGCAGTACTAAGTGGAATTAGAATTAAATGCAATGTACAATAAATTTAAATACAAGTTGCCAATTGCAATATAAAAATACAAAAAATACAAATATGATAAAAAATACAAATGTACAGGATACAATTGTGTAAATGCAATATGTTTTAATTAGGAAGTCATTAGTCAGTGTGGACCCTTGGCCTTGTTAAAGAGGCCAACAGCAGAAGGGAAAAAACTGTTTTTTGTGGCGTGAAGTATTGGTCCTGATGGACCGCAGCCTTCTGCTGGAGGGGAGTGACTGAAACAGGGAGTTTCCAGGGTGGGAGGAGTCGGCCACAATCTTCCTTGCTCGCCGTCAGGGTCCTCGAGGCAGATTGCAGCCAATCACCTTCTCAGCAGTGCGGATGATACGCTGCAGCCTGCTCTTGTCCTTGGCAGTGGCAGCAGCATACCAGACGGTGATGGAGGAGGTGAGGATGGACTCAATGATGGCTGAGTAAAGTGCACCATCATTGTCTTTGGCAGGTAGAATTTCTTCAGCTGCTAAAGGAAGTACATCCTCTGTTGTGCTTTCTTGATGAGGGAGCCGATGTTCAGTTCCCTCTTGAGGTCCTGGGAGAGGATAGTGCCCAGGAAGCGGAAGGACTCCACAGTGTTGACTGGGGAGTCACTCAGGGTGATGGGGGTGAGTGGGGCTGTGTTCTTCCTGAAGTCCACAACCATCTCCACTGTCTTAAGAGCATTGAGCTCTAGGTTGTTCTGGCTGCACCAGGTTGGCAGCTTCCCGCCTATAATCAGACTCGTCTCCACCAGAGTTGAGCCCAATAAGGGTGGTGTCGTCCGCAAACTTCAGAAGTTTGACGGACGGATGACTGGAGGTGCAGCTGTTGGTGTACAGGGAGAAAAGCAGAGGAGAAAGGACGCAGCCCTGAGGTGATCCGGTGCTGATGGACCGGGAGTCAGAGACTTGTGTTCCCAGCTTAATGCACTGCCTCCTGTCAGACAGAAAGTCTGTGATCCACCTGCAGGTGGAGTCGGGCACGTTCAGCTGGGAAAGCTTGTCCTGGAGCAGGGCGGGGATGATGGTGTTGAAGGCAGAGCTGAAGTCCACAAACAGGATCCTGGCGTAGGATGCTGGGGAGTTCAGGTGCTGTAGAGTGAAGTGGAGGGCCATGTTAACTGTGTCGTCCACAGACCTGTTGACTCTGTAGGCAAACTGCAGGGGTCCACTAGAGCAATGGTTCCCATCCCTGGTCCTCAGGGAACACCTGCCCTGCATGTTTTAGATGTTTCCCTGCTCCAACACACCTGATTCAAATGAATGGTCATAAGCAGGCTTCTGCAGAGCTGGATAACGACCCATTTATTTGAATCAGGTGTGTGGGAGCAGGGAAACATGTAAAACATGCAGGACAGGTGTTCCCTGAGGACCAGGGTTGGGAACCACTTCAGTGAGGGTCTGTGATGGATTTAAGGTCTGCCAGCACCAGGCGCTCAAAATACTTCATTACCACAGAGGTCAGGGCGACGGGTCTGTAGTCATTATGTCCAGTTGGCCTGGGCTTTTTGGGCACAGGGATGATGGTGGAGGACTTGAGACAGGTTGGCACATGGCATCTCTCCAAGGAGGTGTTAAAGATATTGGTGAAAACCGGAGACAGCTGGTCAGCACAGTTCTTGAGGGTGGCAGGGGAGACAGCGTCTGGCCCAGCTGCTTTGCGTGGGTTCTGCCTCTTGAAAAGTCTGTTAACTTTACTCTCCTGAATGGAGAGTGTCGTCACTGAGTTGGTGGGGAGCGGGGGGGAGGGAAGGGATAGTTCAGGGCAGTCCAATTGTATGTCAAAACGACAGTAGAACTCGTTCAGAGGCGGGGTTACCGTGACCAACAAAACGCTTTGGCCGCCATTGCTCTAAGTTTTTACAATTCATATTTCAGCTAAACGGTACTTGTAAATCTGAATCTAAATGAAAATGTATCGAGGAGTGGGCAGTGTAGTTGCTGAAAATGTGCTTATTTTATTGATGAAACTGCTAATTTGTAAATTTGCTCCGACTTATCATTCTCGATTGTAATCTCTTTCTATGCAAATGGCGAGTTGAACAAACATGTCGGATGCGCCGTGTTTGGATGCCAATGTAGGTTCGCAAAACCAAGAGCAGCAACAAAACATCCGCCATTGTTGATGTTGTGTTTGGCGCTACCGCGCTAGCGTTGCTGGGAAATATGAGACGTATACAGTGACGTAATGACGTGGTTCTGTGGTGGCTCTCGCCCGTGGAAAAGCAAATCGGTTCTTAGTAAGCTCCGTTCTTGAACCAGCTCCGAACTAGCTCCCGGTTCACTATGGTGGAAAGGGGGTATGAGTACAGTCGTTTAGCCTCTCTCACCGCCTTGCTAAACCTGTTCTCCAACTCCTTGAATCTGTCCTTGTCCCCACTCCTAAACGCGGCCTCTTTGTCCAGCCTCAGCCTTCTAAGTTTAGCTGTAAACCAGGGTTTGTCGTAGCTCACCCTGGTGCATGTTGGTATACAGCAGTCCTCACAGAAGCTGATGTATGATGTCACAGCCTCCGTGAGCTCATCCAGACTATTGGAGGCAGTCACGAACATATCCCAGTCAGTAGAGTCCAAGCACGCCCGCAGATCCTCCATGGCCTCACTGGTCCACTGTTTCGATGTCCTCACTGCGGGCTTACAGCGCTTTAGCTTCTGCCTGTATGCAGGAATCAGGTGGACCATGGCGTGGTCTGAGTGACCCAGTGCTGCTCGGGGAACCGCATGGTATTTTTTACTGATTGAAGAGTAGCAGTGATCCAAAGTGTTCCCTTCTCTGGTAAGGCATTTGATGAGTTGTCTGTATTTGGGGAGTTCATGAGTGAGATTGCCTTCGTTGAAGTTGTCATACGCCGACCAGTATGAATGAAGCAAACTCACGTGGCGAGTCAAAAGGTTTACAGTTAATAAAAAGACTGGGGCTTGCTGGCAGGCTGTGGGGCTAGATGGCTGTTGGGTGGGCTGGCTGGTGGGTGGGCTGACTGCCTGTTGGAATGGCTGGCTGGTTATGCTCTTTGTTTGTTGGCAACCTAGTAGCATTTCGCTTGTTAGTCTGTGAACTTTCAAGCATGTTAAACTGCTAGCCTGATAGCATGCTACTGCGTTATCCCCCTATAAGATATGTTAGACTGCTAGCATGTTAGCCTGCTAGCATGTTAACCCACTGTCTGTTAGCCTGTTGGAGTCTATCCTGTTAGCCTGCTAGAGTGTTAGCCTGTAAGCTTTTCACGCTGCTAGCTAGCCTGTCGGACTTTTAGCATGTTAGCCTGCTAGCTTGTGGAAGGAGTGACCTTTACTCTTCCCAGCAGCAGCATGGGAGATGAGTCAGAGTGAGACAAAACTGTAGAACTAAATAAAAGACTCTCTCCCCCCACCTCTCCCTCCCACTCCATGAGGGTTGTGCTCTTCAGATGTGGACGAGTGTCTGTCCCAGCAGCATAACTGTTCCAGAGGGACCACCTGCATCAACACGGGCGGAGGCTTCCAGTGTGTCAACCCTGAGTGTCCACATTCCCATGGCAATGTGAGCTACATCAAGACGTCTCCATTGTGAGTAGACAATCTACAGTCGGTCTGTGTGCCTGCCTGCCGATCGGTCTGCCTGCCGATCGGTCTGTCTATCCCCCTGTCTGTCTGCTGGTCTCTAATTAGAGCAAGTATGAGCCCCTTCCGAGGCACCAAATACCCATGCTCCTCCCTCGATTCGTTAGGTAGCCTGTTAGCTGCCTAGCCGGCAAGCCTGTTAGTCTTCCACTCACTATCACCTTCCAAAAGTCAATGTGATCTGTGCTTCCTTACTTCTGGTTGCAGATCTTTTTTGAGGCCTCTGTATCTTGAATACTCTGATGCATGAATTATGACAACCCTAGTTCGGAATTTTTTCCCATGTGTTTTTAGTCTTCTTTAGGCATACAAAAATGAAGTAGAACATTATTTATTTTATACACAAGTTTTTTATACAAAATATTTTTTATACAAAATAGTGCCTGCAGAGCCGGTCTCTCCGGCTCTGCAGGCACATGCTACTCATTTTAGTTGATTTGTATTTGGTTAGCATCAAAAAGGTTGCCGACCCCTGCTCTAAACTGGCTGCATTTGGCAATTTCTCACAGATTGGAAACACGGGGGCATGAAATGTTGTACTGCCTGATCTCTTGAGGCCTGGGAGGTGTTCTATCAACGTCGCTAACGCAAGTCGTGCTAACACGAATAAGTCTCACTTGGGTAAACGTCAACTTAGACTTAAGCCTCAAGCCGTTCCACTAACGTTCCGTTCCACTAACAAGCAACGCTAATTCAAGCTAGACCTCAATAAGCTTAGACTCTGCAGCCCAGATCAGGCGATAGTCGAAAAGAGGAGTTATGTCGCAAAAAGCAAAGCGTAAAGCAGCAGAGAGGTGTTGTTTCAGCAACGTTAATTGTTTCTTTGAGTTTTTTGGGAGTTGTCCCCAAAAAGAGCAATGTTGCCGCAATTACCATGGCAAGGGAGACAACTTGTCAAACCGTTACGACCGTTAACATGCGTAAATTGTAGACCTACCAAATCAACTTAACATATATATAGCCTATATATGCATTTAGGCCTACTGATAATTAGCGTAATTTGATGAGCTGTCTGAAACCGTTCTGACAGTAGGCTAGCCTATGGCCAATATTCTCATCAGGAGATTGAAAATAATATAAGCCCAAAAGAGAACGTGGCAGCAATTGAAAATTGTAGGATAAAATTCAAAACACTGAAGAAAGCCATGGTTAATTGCACTTGATGTGGGCTAATAATGTTTTAAATTACTTCAAAATAACTTTGCCACATGCATTTATTAACTGATAGGCTAAATGATGAGATTTAAGATAAAAGGGAAAGATAACCATGACTAAAATAGGGATTCACTGAAATGACTAGTATTACACTGACCAAGAATCCAAGAACAGTCATTTAAAATTGCTCAGCATGACTATCATTATTATATCATGAGTATTTCCAATTAACATAGTCTGCCTCCACAGATCCAGAGGGGGCTTGGACAGTGACAGACTCACTTTGGGAAAGCATGCCCTACTGGGACCATTGGGGGAGACTGTTGGGCACAGCATCTAATTGTCTTCTTGGGAAAGGGCAACATTTGGGACACTGTCATGTAGGGGCAGCATAAAGGGCACTTCATAACAACACCCTTTTCCATTGGAAGTAAGGGCATGGGAACAGTCCAATTTAGGCCATTATAAGGGAACCTTATAGGGTACTGCATCACATTTTCTATACTATAAAGGAACTCATTAAGACATGTTTTTACACTTATAGAGGGCAAATTGTCATTTATTGCGTGGGGCATCCTGGGCACTCAAGCATATTTCACAATGTGTTGTTCTATCAACGTCAGAGGAGAGGTAATATAGAGGCTTGTCAATATATAGGCTACTTTAAACAATGAAAATACTATATCCAATTGAATAAAGAGTCTCCTTGATTCTTTGTGTTTCAAGATTACCTGAAAAACTGATGATAATATTCAGGTACTGAATATAATATTATACTAAGTACTGCTTGGAGCAAAGTATACCCTTCATATTTCCTGGCATAGTTCAAGAACGTCCCATATGCAAAGACATAGACAGATGCAGACAGACTGAACAGTGTCAAGGCTTGGCTACAGTGGGTAATTTGCTTCCTTGTGTGTGATTCCAGCAGACTACATAGTCTAGGCATACCTACATAAACTGCAGTCTACTACCCTCCTTTCTACTATTATAGTCTACTCTCCTTTCTATTACTTTCTACGAAGGATGGTAGGCTGCCCTTATGTGTTCATTGCCTTCCTTAAGAGTTGCTAAAGTGTTATTTTATATATAATATATTATTTATGTTTTTTTATTTTTAAGAAGGACAATTAAATCTATAGATGAACTATGCTGGGCCTCCTGAAACTATACTTATTCCACAGATACTGGTCAGGGAAGCATTACTTTTGTCTCTGAAGACCCTTGGGGCTGGTGGGATAAACACTCTTTGTCTAATCTGAGCACCTTCATCCACCACAGGCTGGTTTCTAAGGCCGTATTTTATGTCAATTAACCAATGGCTTTTGAAAACAGCTAAAGTGACATTATTTCTTAACATGTTAATTTAAATTAATATATTTTTTGGAGATGAAGTAGGCCTAAACACGTGAATCATTCATGTCTGAATTTACGTTTCCGAACACGGACTAAAGTGCTTTGCGCGTAGAAATGTACTCGACGGAACTGTCTTTTGAGATTCTGTTTCCGCCTGTTTGAAATGATTTGCAACACATTTTAGTCTAGCTTGACTTGTAGCCTGACACGGATCAGGCTAGTTCCAAACCTTGATTACGTAGCTAGAACTAAAATAATCCACCTTCATGGAACGGAACTCTCGCTAAAGTTAGTGAGACTTGGCGAAATAAGTCTCGCTTTCCCTTAATCGACGTTGATGGAACACCCCCCTGCACAACCTGGGGAGAAATACAGCTCCACTGCAAGCCAGTCAATACACATAAAGGGAGATGGTGAGGGAGAGGGAAAAATCGCAAAGGAGGGTGAGAGAAGAGTAATTATAGGAGAGTGAGAGAGTGTCAAAAAATACATTAGAAGAGCAAAGTTATTTCTATCTTCTAATGCTTTTTCTTTATTTAAATTATCTATCCTAAGCCCCTCCTGTTCCTCCCTTAATGTGCTCTTCCTCCCCCTTTCTAAATCGTCTGTTTTGCTCTCCCTCCCCTTTACAGTCAGTGTGAGAGGAATCCTTGCCCCATGGAGAGTCGTTCCTGCCATCTCGCCCCCAAGACCATCTCCTTCCACTTTCTGCCCCTACCCTCCACCCTCCAGACGCCTGCCACGCTGTTCCGTATGGCCACCGCCGCCCCGCCCAGCCCTCCCTCCCCTGGGCGCTCCGGCCCAGACAGCCTGCGCTTTGGCATTGTCGGGGGAAACCCGCGGGGCCTGTTTGTAATGCAGCGCTCTGATAGGCAGACGGGAGAGCTGATCCTAGTCCAACCAATACGGGGTCCACAGGAGGTCAGCGTGGAGGTGGACATGGCAGAGTACTCAGACAGAGTCTTCCAGGCCAAACACCTAGCCAGGGTCACCCTGCTGGTGTCACCTTACAACTTCTGAGGAGAGGAGGAATGAGGGGAGGGGAGAAGGAATACAGAGGAGGAGAGGAGGGAAGGAGAGTAATGAGGGGTGGAGAGGAGGGGAATAAAGGGAGAGAGAGGAGTTTAAGAAGAATGAGGGAGGGAGAGGGGGTGATTAGATGGAAAAGAGAGAAGGTAAGGAGGGGAGGAAAGAAGAAAGACAGAAGTAGAGGAGCATGAAGAAGACAAATGGAATGAATGAGAAAGGAAAATGAGTAAAGGAAAAGGAGGAGGGAAGGACTGAGGGTCAAGCAACACAAGTTTAGTTTATTGACACCAAGTGCTATGCTAGGTGACCAGCACCTTGACAGGGTGATGAGGAGAGAGGGAAAGGGTGAGGAGAGGGGAGCGGATGTTGAGGGAAAGGGTGAGAAGAGGGGAGAGGATGTTGAGGAAATGGGGAAAAGTGTGAGGATAGAGAAAGCTGAGTAGAACGGTGTGGAGAGTTGAGAGGAGATGTCATCTTTGTTCTCTGTTACTAAACACCCTGGAAGCCCCCCCCCCCCTTTTCGGGTTGCTATGGTGACAAGAAGGTAAACGTGCACTGCCGTTGCTAAGTCTGTCAACGTCTGTAAATCTTTATGAATACACTTGTGTGTCTAAGAGAAATATTGTTCTTGTTTGTATGTTTTATAAATGTATGTATTATAGTGTTTACTGGTTTATTATCTGGACAAATGTCAAGATAGAATTCTGCACACCAGCAGGGTCTAATATCTCATAGGGTTAACCCTAACCCACACCAGCAGGGTCTAATATCTCATAGGGTTAACCCTAACCCACACCAGCAGGGTCTAATATCTCATAGGGTTAACCCTAACCCACACCAGCAGGGTCTAATATCTCATAGGGTTAACCCTAACCCACACCAGCAGGGTCTAATATCTCATGCTCAGCTGTCATACTTATTATACTGTATCAAAGGTGATTTGGCTTCACAGTATATCGGGCATGTACTGTTGCAATTATTTTGTACTACTATTGAACAAACGTACTTATTCAATGGAATACAGTTGGTTGAAGGATTAGCGTTAGAAGGTTACAATCCGTGTCTAGTGTAGAGGTTCCCTGTAGGATCTTGTGGATTGGGGCTCAAGGTCAGAAGGACAGAAAGGTCATATCACGCCCCTCACTTCCAACTGATGCACAATTAAAATATTAAAGATATACCTCTCTGTGTTGTTTTTGTTTATCGGGAGAGGGGTGTCCATGTTTTCCTATGGAGCAGGAAGGGGTAATGGTTTCCAAGGGAGGGGTTATGGATTTAGAGGGAGGGAGAGAAAAAGGGGAGCAATGTTTTCAGAGGGAGAGAGAGGGTATTGGTTTCAGAGGGAGAGTAGATGACTGGATGGATGGCTATAATCTTTATGGGTCATTATTAGAAGCAAGTGTGCATATCACATAATTTACATGAGTCTCAACATAATCTCTCCATTTGTGTCTGTGGAGAAGTAAGCACCATCTGAATTTCAAGAATCTGAATTCCTGCAATCTGAATTTTAGAAATGTGTATTTCTGGATCAAAAATTCAGTTTTGTTAAATTCGGCATACAAATAATTCAGATATTATATATTCAACAGTAAAATATTTCAGATTTATGAAATTCGACATACAAATAATTCAGATCTTTCACATTCAAATTCAGATACTTTTGTCAGCTTTCTAGCTCCATAAAGGTTAGACTGGGCTCTGAAAGTCAAGACAACGCAAGGACCTGGCATAACATAACATATAAGTACACAAAACAAATTTACATCTATGCTGAGCTTAAATAAGTGAAACTTCCTAAATATACAGATAGCAATAAATAGTACGCTATACTAACCCTAACACTAAAACTTCCTAAATTACAGATAACAATAAATAGTACGCTATACTAACCCTAATGCACAAAAAGCCTGTTTCAACCCTATAACCAATTCTAACCTAAGTGGAGTACAGTGCAGTAGTGCAAATTTGCAGATCAGTGACTATGTCAATGACCAAACAGGAGCCTGGTGGCGAGGTACAGTGAGGTACATTAGTGCAATGTTACTGAAAGAGCAACCAGTAGCTGAAAGTGACAGTGTATAAGTGACTAGTGTGCAGTAAAACAATGTCCATATCAGTGTCCATTGAGAAGCCTGATGACCCTTGGGTAGAAACTGTTGTCCAGTCTGCGTGTGCGCGACCGGATGCTGCGGTAACGCCTGCCAGAAGGCAACGGGGTAAAGAGACTGAAGGATGGGTGGGAACAGTCTCTTAGAATCCTGCTGGCTTTCCTTAGGCAACGTGTGTGGTAGGTGTCTAGTAGGGCTGGGAGCTTCCTGCCGATGATGAACTCAGCAGAACGGACCACACTTCGTAGGGCCTTGCGGTCCTGGTCTGTGCAGCTCCCATACCACACTGTGATACAACCAGTCAGAATGCTCTCTATAGTGCATCTGTAAAAGTTATACTAAGGGTACATAATTTTAGCCTGGCTGCCAGCCCAACTTCTCCCCGCCCCAAAAAAAATTTGTTCGGGAAGTTGGGTCTGGAGGGTCTCGTATTGGGGACCAACTACAGAAAACCAGAATCTGGGCGAACCAATTAAATTGCCGGGCGGGCTTTATAGGATGATGGACAGATGATCAACCAGTAACGTAATCACCCACGTCACAAAAGAGCGTTTAAGTTGAATTCGTTTTGAACAAACATGGCTACCGCTGGGGATCTGGGATGTTATGATTCTGCCATCGAGTCTGTTTTAGAAGACATCGGGAGCGCATTAATTTTGAAAGAGGAACAGAGAGACGCAATCAAGGCATTTGTCAATGGAAAATATGTTTTTGCCGTCCTTCCTACGGGATTCGGTAAAAGTTTAATTTATCAGCTGGCCCCGATGGAGTTGTAATCCTGAACGGAGAACTTGTTTGTATATGCATTGCCCTTTATTGTTTCGCTCAAAAAGGTTGACCGTGTGAACAAGTAGGCTACTCTCCCTACCCTTAAATTAATTTTACAACACCGGCAAAAATCGTTTGTATTCATTCTTCAAGCATACTTCAAGTCTGCTTGTAGTTTAATTCTGTTGACAACAACTATGCGGTGCTTAACATACGTCACATACTTTGTTGCTCTGATTGGTTGTAGATCTATCCAATTGAGCGAAGAGGCATTTGTTTTCCAGGCTCGTTTGAAACACGCCCTGTAGTCAAAGCCCAACGGAGAGTTCTCAGACTCATATTCTGAATAGAATTATGAGTATGACAACGTCAGGCTAACATAATTTAGCAATACCAAGTGGAATTAGAATTAAATAAAATATACAATAAAATAAAATATAAGTTGCCGAAATTTACAATACACTCAAAAAAATAACTTTTTGAACCAACATGAAAAAATCATGGAAAGGATTTCCACATGATTAAATTGCTTTATTCACGCATTACGCAATTATGTATTCCAACGCAATATACTTATGTTGGGTCAATTTAATTTATTTAAGTTGATTTAACGTATTTACAACAGTTGGGTACAGTGGCGGCCGGGACTTTGCAGAGGCCCCCCCGCAAAGTCGGAGCTCGAGGCCCCTCCCCTAAATCCACTCAAAATGTATCTCCATCGTATCTTATACATTGCTGTCTACCTTTAACTATAGCCTATATTCACCAATGTGAGAGAGATATATTTTTTTTTTTTAAATAACCAAAGCACAACAGCAGCCTATTTGTGTGGCGTCCTGCGGACACCCGTCGGATGTCGCGGCCGCTCATTGTTGGCTATAAGCCATAAAATATTGAAAATCGTTTTCTGTCAAAATTGAGATTTTTGATGTTTTCTATAGTTAACGTAGTTAAAGTTAATGTAGCCTATACTTAAACTGACATTTACATTCACAATGTGATTACGCACAAAAGGATTTCCTTTCCATATTCGCCACAGAATTAGAATGAAATGGAGTGGAATCTTTTAATGCAATTTTCTCCCTTATTTTTCTTTTCCTCCCTTAACTTTAAAATTATGTAACTTCAGTTGTGATAAAGATATCTGAGTGATTTAAACATATTTGTATTCAGGAGAGTTTGTAGTTTCCAAATGTGTAGAATACCCAAAAAGACCCAAATGTTCACGATGTGAAGGGTTTCCGCAGGCCGCCACACATTTGTCATTGTTCAAAACCAAAGACAGCGCTAGCCTTCTGATAGTTTAGCACCAAGGATAGCATCGCCGAAATAACACAGGCTAAGCAAGTATGTTTATTGTTGGTTGCTGGTGATGATGTGCTACTGCTAGCCACCTGCGGCTGCGGTAGTGTTTCAGTGGAGATGTTGGTAATATTTCTCTCTGGCTGGTCTAAATAAGTGTGTAATCTTCGGGTGTTTTGCTCGAGCTTGTTCAGACAACAGTTTATTGCTGTGCTTTTGAGCACCGCTTGCATATTTTCTTTTACTCATGTCTCTACCGTCATCTAGCAGAACGTAATGATTAGCATTTTTTAAATGTGCGTGTTCAATTGGCGTAATGGGCAAAAGGCACGTAAGATACGCAAAAGCCATTGTTGCCAGATTCAGGGATTTTGAGACTATTTAGCCCATGTAAATGGATGAAGATTGCTACGTTGCCTACATTACGGAATTCCTTTACCTGGCAGTAGAAACTTGGGGCCCTCAATGAGCGCCTCACTATTTTTTTAATATATATTTTTTTATATAGCCCTGTCTAGTTTTTGGATATGCAGAGCGGGGCCCTTCAGGGCGTGGGCTCCCACGCCTCGAGGGGGCTGCGGGGGCTTCCCAGCCGCCACTGGTTGGGTACTATTTAAGTTAATAAGGTTGTCCCACAAATTTACAATGTTTTATTCCAACTCAATTCATTAAGTTTAGTCCAACTAATTAACTTCATTTGCTTTGAACTTATTTAACCCTGTAGCGCCATTTGTATCATATTTGATACATGAGTTTCAGAGACCTCTACGTCATTATCATGAGCAATATTATCCTGAAAAACCTGTTGCGTACGATCCTTGTTAAGACAAACTAGTGAATGGTCTCGCAATACCAATAGCACCCAGCATACAAAAGGCACTGAGTTGATGAGTGTCAGGTGATTCGCTGATTAGCGAATGATCGCGCAACACCAGTAGCACCCATCATACAAAAGGAACTGAGTTAATGAGCGTCAGGTGTGCAGAAAGGAAAATCTGGACAGGGTGCTTCAGTGTGCAGGAGACAACAGAGACGCTGTTGGTGAGTGGGCAGTGCGTGTGAGGATAAAGATTGTCTGTACAGGGTTTGTTTGTTTGTTTGTTTGAATCGAAGTAAAAGTAAAGAAGCACGTCTGTGTCTGATCCGTGCACTTGAGTTTAACTGCTTTATATAGCGTGCAATGAGTATGTTGCTAATGGTCATTTGTTTGTATGTTTCTGGATTCTTTGCTTTACGGGGAGCTAATTGGGTATGTTCTCCCTCCTTTTTTCTTTATGACCCAAAGGTTTTCAACCTGCTTTCCTACTAAATAAAAGTGGAAAAAGAGTTGAGTTGGTACCGTGTCCTCTGTTGTCGCCCTAGGCCTTTGTCAAGTTAGAGGCAGTCACTGAAGTCACACCCAAGTAACTTGACAGTTGAAAACCATGCGGAGCTGCCCAGACGAAGGACAAGCTGTCAACGCAAGAGTGCGATACAAGATGGCAGAAGATGCTCTAGGAAAAACCGCAGCTGATGAGAAGTAGGACCACTGCAAAGAGCAGCTTCACAAGAATGGCCAAGTCCCTCATTAAAGGGGAGGACAGCATCCGTCCGTCCGTCATCTGCCGCTTGTCCGGGGATCGGGTCGCGGGGGCAGCGACCTAAGCAGGGAGGCCCAGACTTCCCTCCCCCCGGCCACTTCCACCAGCTCTTCCAGGGGGACCCTGAGGCATTCCCAGGCCAGCCGAGAGACATAGTCCCTCCAGCGTGTCCTGGGTCTTCCCCGGGGCCTCTTCCCAGTGGGACGTGCCCGGAACACCTCACCAGGGAGGCGTCCAGGAGGCATCCTAATCAGATGCCCGAGCCACCTCAGCTGGCTCCTCACGACGCGGAGGAGCAGCGGTTCTACTCTGAGCCCCTCCCGGATGACCGAGCTTCTCACCCTATCTCTAAGGGAGAGCCCGGACACCCTGCGGAGAAAGCTCATTTCGGCCGCTTGTATTCGCGATCTCGTTCTTTCGGTCACTACCCATAGTTCGTGACCATAGATGAGGGTAGGAACGTAGATCGACTGGTAAATAGAGAGCTTCGCCTTTCGACTCAGCTCCTTCTTCACCACGACGGACCGATGCAGAGCCCGCATCACTGCGGACGCCGCACCGATCCGCCTGTCGACCTTGCGCTCCATTCTTTACTCGCGCTCCATTCTTCCCTCACTCGTGAACAAGACCCCGAGATACTTGAACTCCTCCGCTTGGTTCAGGATATCCTCCCCGACCCGGAGATGGCACTCCACCCTTTTCCGGTCGATTACCATGGCCTCAGATTTGGAGGTGCTGATTCGCATCCCAGCCGCTTCACATTCGGTTGCGAACCGCTCCAGTGAGAGCTGCCAGATGAAAATCGGTGACACAGGGCAGTCCTGGCGGAGTCCAACCCTCACCGGAAACAAGTTCGACTTACTACCGGCAATGCGGACCAAACTCTGGCACCGGTCGTACAGAGACCGGACAGCCCCGATCAGGAAATCCGGTACCCCGTACTCTCGGAGCACCCCCCAGATGAGCCCCCGAGGGACACGGTCGAACACCTTTTCCAAATCCACAAAACATGTGTAGACTGGTTGGGCGAACTCCCATGTACCCTCCAGGACTCCGCGGAGGGTATAAAGCTGGTCCACTGTTCCACGGCCAGGACGAAAACCACATTGCTCCTCCTGAATCCGAGGTTCGACAATCCGACGGACCCTCCTCTCCAGGACCCCTGTATAGACTTTCCCAGGGAGGCTGAGGAGTGTGATCCCCCTAAAGTTGGAGCACACCCTCCGGTCCCCCTTTTTAAAGAGGGGAACCACCACCCCGGTCTGCCAGTCCAGAGGCACTGTCCCCGATGTCCACGCGATGTTGCAGAGTCGTGTCAACCAAGACAGCCCTACAACATCCAGAGCCTTAAGGAACTCCGGGCGGACCTCATCCACCCCAGGGGCCCTGCCACCGCGGAGCTTTTCAACCACCTCGGCGACCTCAGCCCCAGAGATAGAAGGAACCCCCCGATGTCCCCAGACTCTGCCTCCACGTCGGAAAGCGTGTTGGTGGAATTAAGGAGTTCTTCAAAGTATTCCTTCCACTGATCCAGGACGTCCCCCGTCGAGGTCAGCAGCGCACCATCCCCACCGTATACAGTGTTTACAGAGCACTGCTTCCCCCTCCTGAGCCGCCTGATGGTGGTCCAGAACCTTTTTGAAGCCGTTCGGAAGTCATTCTCCATGGCCTCGCCGAACTCCTCCCATGCCCGGGTTTTTGCCTCCGCGACCGCCAAAGCCGCGTTCCGCTTGGCCTGCCGGTACACATCAGCTGCCTCTGGAGTCCTACCAGCCAATAAAGTCCGATAGGCCTCCTTTTTCAGCTTGACGGCATCCCTCACCTCCGGAGTCCACCACCGGGTCCGAGGGTTACGGCCGCGACAGGCACCGACCAATCACGCCCCTCCAGGTCTCACTGTCATTGCCCACATGAGCATTGAAGTCCCCCCAGGAGGACGAGGGAATCCCCGGGGGAAGCGCTTTCCAGCACCCCCCCCAGAGACTCCAAAGAGGGTGGGTACTCTGAGCTGCCGTTTGGTGCATAAGCACAAACGACAGTGAGGACCCGTCCCCCCACCCGAAGGCGGAGGGAGGCTACCCTCTCGTCGACTGGGGTGAACCCCAATGTACAGGCGCCGAACCGAGGGGAAACCAGTATTCCCACCCCAGCTCGACGCCTCTCACCAAGGGCAACTCCAGAGTGGAAGAGAGTCCAGCCCCTCTCAAGGAGACTGGTTCCGGAGCCTATGCTGTGCGTCGAGGCGAGGCCGACTATATCTAGCCGGAAACTCTCTACCTCGCGCACCAGCTCAGGCTCCTTTCCCGCCAGCGAGGTGACGTTCCACGTCCCTAAAGCTAGCTTCTGCAGCCGAGGATCGGACCGCCAAGGCCCCCGCCTTCGGCCGCCGCCCGTCTTACACTGCCAGTTACACCAGCCAAACAGAAGGGGGCGATTATTGTTTGAAAAGCTTTCCAAGAATTAGGTGGCGGAAAATCAACCAGAGAAACATGGGACAAACCACTATCAGAGAGCCTCAGAGAGGAAGCCATCAGATTGTTTGAAAAGTACGTACAGCTTGGACAGATCAGATTCCACAGGAGTCTCACACCTGCTGACTGGGAAGGAGAGCCATGGGGAATAACATTCTCAGATGGTAGTGATAAGACCTATGGAGCTGTGATATACCTAAGATGGAAGACAAGTAGAGGAGTTGAGGTCCGGTTGGTGGAATCAAAGGCCAAGCTGACGCCACTGGATCAAAAAGGAGATGCGATAGAAGCTGAGATCTGTGGCGCTGTCTTTGCAGCAAGGCTCAGGAGATACATAGAAAAGCATGGTCGAATGAAGATTGATCGATGGTTCCATCTGGTAGACAGTCAAACAGTCCTGGGAGCTATCCAGAGGGACAGCTATGGCAACCAGACCTTCTTTGCAAACCGGGTGGGTGAGATCCACAGAGCTGGGTCCACTGAAGACTGGTGGTGGATCCCGGGCGAGCTGAACATCGCTGACATCATCACAAGAGGATGCACTCCTGGAGATCTAGATGTGGATTCCACATGGCAGAATGGACCGGAATTCCTAAAATGGCCGGTGGAGGATTGGCCTAAGAAGTAAAGAAATTGCAACACAAGCCAGAGAAAAAGTGAACAAATTGGAGAGGAAGACATTCACGGCAGCATTGACCAGGGCTCAGGCAAAAGTAATCCAAACCTTGAAGACTCCAAAAGACCGCGTAGGGTGTCCAGAAGGAGCAAGTCCAGCTCTCCATGTCAGAAGAGCACCTGCCGGCTGGGTAATAAAGGAAATCATGGATGTAAAGAGGATCAGTAGCTTGTCAAGACTGGTCGGTACCATTGGCTGGGTGTGGCGAGCTGCCAAAATGTGGCTGAGGTTAAAGGATCAGCCGAGGAAAGGACCAAAGTGGGAGGCAAAGGCACTGAAGGACAAGGTCAAGCAAGCTGGGCTGATGGTGGGAGAACGTCAAGACGCACTGAGGGATCTCTTTCTTGGAGCTCAAGAAGGTGTAACATTCCCCGACACCACTCTAAGCAGACTAACTGTTTACAAAGATGTGAATACTGGACTCTTTGTCTGTGAAGGTAGGATGCAAACGTTCAATGAACACAAGACTGCAGTGCCGCTTCTACCATGTGAGGGGTGGGTGACGTTGCTGGCACGAGAAGCCCATAAAGAGAACCATGACGGAATAGCAGGAACTATTCTCAAGATGAGGAGGAAGGCCTGGGGAATAAAAGGTCAAAGGCTTGCCAAGAAGATAGTGGACAGCTGTGTGGTCTGCAGGAAAGCCCGAGCAAAACATTGTCAGCAGATCATGAGTGACCTTCCACCTGAGCGGACAGGCCCAGCTGCACCATTTGAGTTTAGAACCGTGGACCTGTTCGGCCCTTACGAAGTGAGAGACGAGGTTAGGAAGAGTCAACCTCAAGGTCTGGGGGATTGTCTTCTGCTGCATGGCTTCAAGGACAATACACACTGATGTAGTTAGTGACCAGTCATCAGAGGGTTTCTTGCTGGCCTACCACAGATTCACTTCGATAAGAGGGCATCCCAGTAAACTGTGGTCTGATCCGGGCACTAACTTCGTGGGAGCCAAACCTGCTCTTGAGAAGCTTCACGCGTTCTTGGATCGGCTGAAGAGACCTGAGCTTGAAAAAGAAGCTGCCAAGCATGGGACAGAGTGGGTTTGGAACATCCATCCTGCGGACTAACCCTTCCTATTTAGGCACTGATCCTCAAGATTTAACATTTGATCCTGCACAATCAGTTACGATGGAGACAGAATCATCTCAGCTTGAGTAAGCAAAGTTACAACTCTCACAATGCAGCAGTGTTATTTACATACAATGTGACTGTTGTCAGATTGTGCAATTGATTTTTGACAGAGATGGACAATGTTGTTTTGTCTTTTAGTATCTCTTATAGTACATCAGCAGTGTCACCGTATGGTGATGCAAAGTACATTGTTTTTGAGCAATGCCTCCTCAGTCTGTTCGAGACCTGCCCTGTGTGCACAAGGCACTGTAAAGTCAAGCCACGCAGTAGCTGTTGACCAACTATGCCCTCACTGCCAGTTCTTCAGACAGTGGAAGAGTCAGCCAGTTATTGGGAGCACCCCTGTGGGCAACCTTTAGCTGTCTGCTGCCATCTACTTTTGTGGAGCTTCATTTGCGAAGATGAGAAAGGTACTGTGATCATTGTATTCATCATTTATCAAATGATTTTTTAGGTGTTTGGGGCAATGCAGCTGAGAACACATAGTTATGCTGCCTTCAGAAAACATGCTAAGGCATACCTGGAACCAGCTATAATCCACAGCTGGACTGAATGGCAAACACCTACGCTTCAAACGCTCAGTAAGGCAACCACTGTCATTCTCAGAGGCGATATGCGAGCAGACTCACCAGGTACACATTTTCCTTTCTGTTCAAATGTGTATGCATTATATCAACAATTTTAGGTGAGGTATTGCCTTACAGTGAATAATTCCACTCATGTTTATTGACTAAATTCAGGACATTCTGCAAAGTATGGGATCTACTCAATGATGAATATACAGACCAACCAAATCGTAGACATACAGCTGGTGCAGGTATTTGAAATCATTAGGACTAACGCAATTGATCACATGCATATGCACAAGTAGTATTGACAATAGTGTCATTACAAACCCCTATAAACCTTAGCTGTCTTTTGGCATACACATATGTGGTCAAAATGGTCAGAAACGTGTGTACATAATCCCCAGTTTTGGCACAGAATGGAAAAGGGTTAATGGATCGCTTTTCTAGCTCTCCCTTTTTCTACCCAGAGCAACGAGGTGGGGGGAAGCTCAAACATGGAGAAGGAGGGTCTCATAAGAGCTTTGGACCTCCTACATGGTAGTGGTGTGAAGTTGGACTGCATCATCACCGATCGTCACCCTCAGATCCAAAAGTTCCCGAGGGACCGTAAAATCACCCATTACTATGACGTATGGCATGTAGCAAAAGGTAAGGTGACACTTTATTTATATATTGTTCAATACATATAGACGTTTATTAGTAAACACATTTGTGAAGTGGCTATCAGCTTTTACATTAATTGAATTATCACTGAACAATTTTTATGTCTTTCTATTTAAATTTAATTAATTAGGCATGTCAAAGAAGCTGGAACTACTTGCAAAAGACAAGGACTGTGCTTTGGTGAAAAAGTGGCATAGGAGCATAGTCAACCACCTGTACTGGTGTGCCACAAGCTCCCTCTCCGGAACAGAGAAGGTAGCAAAATGGAAGTCTGTGTTGAACCACATTCAAGATGTCCACAGTCATTCTGACCCAGCTTTCCCCAAGTGTGAACATCAATCCAATGCCTCAAAGGACCCTAGCAAGTGGTTTCGACCAGGTGTGTATTACAGTGTATTATAAAGCTATGTTGTGAGCAAACATGTTCTGTATCTTCATCAATATACATGATTCTAAATTACAATTTACATTTCTCTTAGGTTCAACAGCTCTGAACAGGATTGAAATGGTGCTAACAAACAAGAGGTGCCTTACTGATGTTGAAAAGCTAAGCCATCATTTCCAGACATCAACTGTGGAGTCATTCCACAGTGTCATCCAGTGTTTTGCTCCCAAAAACGTTGTTTTCCCCTTCATTGGAATGCTATGCAGGTATGTACAATCAAATCTTTAGTAATGCAAATGTAAATGGGGGACCAGCTGTCTACAGAAACTGGTTTTGTTCAGTGAAGGTGTGACATGAGCAATGGTCTGGAGACATCAGGCCTAATTGCCGGCCATCAAAATGCAAATTATTTCAGTTTAGGCTACTCTAACTGAAAGGCACTGGCTAGAGTCCAGTTTACAGTTTTAGCAACAACTAAATACAAAATGATTCACAATTGTGGTACAACATTTCTGTTGTTCTGTTTAGGTTGTACCTTGCTGCCATGCACTTCAATGAGAATGCCGAGCGCCCACAACGGAAGACAGCCAAGGGGAAACTAATGTATCGACTTGTGTTCCCAAAGGCCAAAAGGGGAGGTTACACGGTCAAACAAATGAAGACAGAGCCAACAATGTGTAAGTTTAAAAAATATATTTTTTATTATAAACAACAAATCAAAATGTGCAACAGCAAAGGCGCTAAAATATAACTTGTATTCACATCTATTCACACACAACAGGCTATGTCTTCGACATGATGCAACTGGTGTTGGAAGAGATCATCCATGACCCCCTTCCTTATGTGGCTGCCGTCCAGCGTATTCCTGTGCCCCAGCCCCTGTGTGGTCAGCTCGACAGGCCTTCCATGAAGGATGCTGTTGCTCAACATTTGTCACGGTTCAGTCAAGGGGGGTTCTGAACCCAACGTACTGCCCGGAAGCATCAGGAAACTCCCTCCGTATGCGCAGCACCACACAAGAGGGGATGACAACACCAGCTCACAAAAGTCCTGTAGGACAAATGTCTGCATTGCCTGCAAACAGAACAGGGTGGAAGAGCACACTTTGTTTGACTATTTATTTAATCATTAGTATTTATTTTACATTTCAAGGTAATACACTGGATGATTGTGTTGACACAAAATAAAGTTTGTCATTCTGTCTTGATCAAACTGTTTTTTGTAATATGCTCAACTAATAATGAATGCTTATTGGTTATAAACACTTTATTTATATACTGTATCAGATTGGCCTCACTTTTCCATTCCTCTTATTCTCAAACGGCCATGGTCAACCCTGTAAATATTCATTGCATTTTGCAAGGAATACATTTTGAGGCACACCGGGTCGAGGCCAGGATGGTCAAACATACAGGTTATTGCTTCAGAAACCTGGTCCATTCTTCTCATGACCTATAAAAAAAAAAGATGGTGACCATGCAGTTATTTCACAATTTTGAATGAGCAGAAAGCAGCATGTAGCTTGTACATGTATCTCCAGTTTTAGTTACCTGAGGTATTTCCCGACAACACATATTTTTCTATCCAGTAGCATATGTGCACAGTTTCCACAATTACACCGGGTAAGGGCAGATGATTGTAAGATCACGTAACTACATGGAAAGAAAGTACTCTCATAATCAGGTGGCCTTATCAGCAGGAGAGTATGGTAACAATATTACTATATTGACGTATACTATCAGTGCTATGAACAGCCCAATGCAGACTGGCTGCGAACTTTTCAGCTAACAGGGTGTCTTGACAAAAAAAATACCAAGAGGGTACAAGTAATAAAACTGTGCAAATTAATAACATTTAGCTTACAATGCTAAAACAAACCTAATACAAAGTTGTGCTTAGGCTACGACATTGAAATGCGAGTATTAGCCTACACTAGGAGCTAAGCTATTACTGTACAGCTAACAGGTGATGTTGCAAATTCAAGACAATTCGAAATGACAGTTTACCAATCTGAAATAGTCATTCCAAATCTTCGGGCGAATAGTTGCTCCTCTACTTCAGATTCTTCCTCTGATTCAGGCTCAAACATATAAGTTTGAACACCTAATGCCTCCATGGTATTTTCGCCGTGGATGTTTTAGTGAGTGCATGTCGAGTCTTTGCTCGAAGCTTTGCTCGTTGTAAACCAACCAATCAGCGCACAGCTCATCTAAATATTAATGAGCATACCATAAAAGGAGAAAACCGAGCGTTTTTTCCCGGGAAAATTTCAGAGGATGTATAAGGGGGCATAGAACAGCACCAGGGGCATTTTCAGCTCAAACAATGTTAAATACCCTATTCGGAGACCTTAAGGAACAGTGTGAAATACCCCCAAAAAACAGTCATCTGCCCCTTTAAGACAAACTAGTGAATGGTCTCGCAATACCAATAGCACCCATCATACAAAAGGCACTGAGTTAATGAGCGTCAGGTGTGCAGAAAGGAAAATCTGGACAGGGTGCTTCAGTGTGCAGGAGACAACAGAGACGCTGTTGGTGAGTGGGCAGTGCGTGTGAGGATAAAGATTGTCTGTACAGGGTTTGTTTGTTTGTTTGAATATAAGTAAAAGTAAAGAAGCACGTCTGTTTCTGATCCGTGCACTTGAGTTTAACTGCTTTATATAGCGTGCAATGAGTATGTTGCTAATGGTCATTTGTTTGTATGTTTCTGGATTCTTTACTTTACGGGGAGCTAATTGGGAGCTTTGGATAAAAGCGTCTGCTAAATGCATAAATGTAATTGGGTATGTTCTCCCTCCTTTTTTCTTTATGACCCAAAGGTTTTCAACCTGCTTTCCTACTAAATAAAAGTGGAAAAAGAGTTGAGTTGGTACCGTGTCCTCTGTCGTCGCCCTAGGCCTTTGTCAAGTTAGAGGCTGTCCTGAAGTCACACCCAAGTAACTTGACAATCCTATACATGTCTTCTGCCATCTAGTGTATTTTTAAATGCATTGCAAGCAGTAGCAGGCATTTAAATACCCTTTCCAAAATGGCCGCCGTCACGAAGTGACTCGTTCGTTTTCGGCAGGGACATCGTTGCTAATTTTGAATAAGTTACGGTAAGAATAACATTTATAGTGTTTCAGATTTTTCAATATTAATATTTACTGTGTTGAAGCAACCTATAAATCCTTCATGTTTTTTAATCATAATTTTATAGTAAAATCGTGTTGAAAACATATGTATCAAATATGATACAGCAGGTATATAAAGTAATATTTTACCTCCATTTCCGGTCATAGCCATTCTACTGTATTTCATGACGCAATCTGGTTTATGTAATATCACAATGCCAGATACACTATTTTGTTCATTTTTAAACAAATTAAAAGTGAGAATGTCATGTTAAGGAACAGTGTGAAATACCCCAAAAACCCAGTCAATCGCCGCTTTAACGAACATGGGAAACCCGGCCAAGGACAGGCTGAATCTCAAGCCGGCCCCAATCCCCTCACCCTGTATACTCCTATCCAGGTAAATTAACATACTACGTATTCTTTCACCAACTTCTCCGGATCTTCGTTGAGGTAAACACACAGGCCTTTGATGACGCATTCTTCTTCTTCATACTTCTGACGTCAATGGTGTCAGTCTCAACATGCAGATCAGAGAAGAAAATTACATTTGGAACACCGTTTCAACAATTTAGCTAAATGGGAAATAGCTGTGGTGCTCAAAGTCAATTCTACAATGGACAGGTTCAGTCAATGTTTTGTCACTTTTTCATACCTGGGTTATGGGTGCCATGATGGTCTTGATTTTTCTCCCTTGAACTCCACCTTTCTTGGCATATGCCTTCATCAGGTTTTCAGAGTGGATATCCAGCTCGGAGAAGAACTTTGATGGTAAATTGATTGTTGTGATTCTCTTAAACTCTGAAGTCACCTACAAAAAAACTAAACAACGGTGACAAAACTCAGTTTGACTAGTGTGATGTCACTTTTAGGGACACATTTGATATAGCAGTTCAGTCTATTCAAAACCAAATGTATAATACAGTATCTATCTATAGTTTCCAGCATTTCTGAAAATTCCCCCCCACCACTTGTCAGAATGCCAACAAAGGCTGCTGTTGCTAGTCTTCAGTAAATCATGATCAGTTTGAGTAACTTCTCATATTCTTCCTGTATTTCATGACACATCCAGTGCGATGGGGATGTTCTTTCTCATTAATTCACTTACCTCACGCACATGGAAGAGAGCTGGCCACCTTGTTTTGAAATCAGCTACCGTGGGTGCCTCTCGAACTACCTCTTGCCTTCTATAGGCAAAGGTCTTGTCCATCATTGCCGCCCCCTTGTGCTCAAGTTTCTTTTATTTACTTCTGAAAGGAGGGTGTAGGGCCACTCTTATCTGTTCTAGTGTCTCTGCTGTTTCACCGGCTGGATAGGTAGGGCAGTAATTCACTTCAGCTTTTTTCGGCTTCTTCACACTGTATGCAGGACTGCATTTGTTCTCAGGTTTGTGTTTTAAGGAATTCACAGTAACTTCTGGGCATCCAAGCCGTCTGAGCTTTGTTCAGTAGTTAGCAAGTTTGTACTTCAGGCTTGTCTTCCATCCGCCATACCCAGTGACTGAACCTGGCTCTTTCACACATGGATGTCACACATGGATGTCACAAGAGCTTCTGCTAACTCATCAAACTCAATGTCAGTGAGGTACACTTTGTACTGGACGATCACTTCTGCTAAGCCATCAAGAATGGCAGATTTCAGTTTAGTATCAGGATTCAACAAAGCTCCAGTTTCTTTGAAAGCAGCGTTGGCTCTGTCCAGCTGTAGCTGAGTATCATAGGCAAACCGGGGCATGGGGAAGACAATCGGCCATGCAGTGGATCTCGAGGAGGTGGACTCAGGAGAAGACAGTATGTCTGTATCAAATGAGCGACCAGCAGATGAAAGGGAGGAAGAGTCGTCCAGAGGGCGGGATGTGGCAGCAGCTGAGTAGGGACGTGGCGGAGAGCCACCAAGTTGGGCAGGTGTAACAGAGTTATAGATTACCTTGATGGAGCTTTTGTCCTGGATGTCTGATGTTGAGTCCAAGTTTGTGAAAACATTCCCAAAATCAGCATCCATGAATTGAAGCCTTAAGTCCCCATTTATTCCACACCGTCTCTTTATTTGCTGCATGAGTTCGTTGACAGACTGGCATCCCATCTGGAAGGATCAATCTCTGGGAATTGTTTTCTCCCAGAATGATTCTGAGTTTCACTGGAGCAGCCATTTCACGACCGACTGAATGAGGAAAGAAAAGGTTAAGGTGATTTGATTTTAACAGAGCAATGAGAACAAAAGTATGGAATGCTATGTCCATTAATATGGCTGTGAATTAAATTGGTCTGAATCTGTTATAATTATGCCCAATTTGTTTGATAAGGAATCTAAAAAAGAGCTTGGATTTTTCTTTTGGGGAGGGGCATTATGAAATCTGTCCCCTGAAATAAAAAGTAAAAGTAGCCAAATCCTATAAATACTACTGAGTAATATGGCATTACATACAAAAAGACAAAATTACAGATAACATATATTAGCTTTGTTCATCAATGTTTGTGTCTTTTTACTGTCACCAGTCTTAGAGGTCCAATTCAGTAGTCTACCAAAGGGTAGTCATCGGCCAGTTCACCAACTTCAATCAGAACAGTTTCTCTGGCTGGACATACACTCAGCTCAAAAGCCCTGAAATGTTCCCTGTACCACCCAGAAAGCCTTCTCACTATGAAACACAGTCTCTCCTCAACAACACAAATCTGAAGAATCTCTCCAGAAGTCAGGCAGTTCACTTGTAGACCCATGGGCAACTATCATCCCGTTTCTGAAATGTACACCTTTGCTTGAGACACACTTGGAAAGGTGAACTTCAGTTGTACCAGGGAATTTGTGTTCCAATAGTCTGAGCTATTTCTTGTCTCAAAACATCTAGATAGACTGTTGAGGCGTTTGTAACCTCTAGGGAAGTTCTTTCAAACCTGGATGATCTCAAATGTTATGAAATCCTAAACTGATGCTTAGTAGCTAGCGAGAGGGGCACGTTTTTAAAGCAATTGGTGTGTCGCACAACCTGTGTTTGGCCTCAAAACGCATTGTCCAGAGTCCCACAAGAGGCCCAAAAATCCTTATCAGTTGAGGATAGTGCTCTACATAATGATGTTTTGGGAGCAGATTCACATCAGGGAAGAGTTCTTGGAACCTTTCTCTGTGCTCTGAAATTTTGCATTCAAGATAGGCAATGGACTCATCTGTGTGTGTTGGAGCACTACAATGTCTTTTAAGACCAACAGTATTTGCCATGCCATTTCACCCTCAGACACCAGGGGCCTCATGTATAAACGTTGGGTACGCACAAAAAGCTTGCGTACGCTGGTTTTCATGCACACTTTGTGATGTATAAAGATTTACTTGACATGAGAATGTGCGGACCGTACGCAAAGTCTTGTCCGGCTCTGTAACATGGTGAATTCTAACTGAAAAGTGCCGAAACTCACCAAACATTACAAAATAACGTTTCTACTACAGTTTCTGTCATACGTAGGGCCTATATAACGTTAGTTTTTCAAAAACATAATTAGGCTACATGTTAATACAAATTTGATCATTGATGTGGATGATTCACATCAAAATGACAAAACCCAAAGGGGAAATTTTATCAACTGTTTAATCCGCCACCACTTAATAACGTATGTTAAACTTGATGGTGTTAAACGAACGATCCATGATGCACGGATCCACCTCCCAAGGATAAAACGCAGTGCAGGTGGGCAAATCGCTAACTTGTAATGCTCAATTGATCCCGTGGATTATGTGTAAATAAGTGAACAAGGTGATGGAAATGAGGTGTGGACTATAAAAGGAGGTATAAAAGATGATGCTAGCCCACTTGATGTGAAATGGCTGCCTTGGCACTGCTAGAAGACATTGCAAATGGGAGAATCCGCAGAGAGCGTGTATTTAGGGACCAAACAGATTTGCTGGCCCACGATGATGACTGGCTTATGAGTCGATTCAGGTTGCCAAGGGCTATTCTGTTGGAACTCTGTGCTGAGCTTGGGCCGGCTTTAGAACGTGAGACAGCAAGGAACCACGCATTACCTGTCCCCTTGCAAGTGCTGACCACACTGGGCTTCCTCGCAACGGGGGCTTTCCAGCGAGAGCTGGCTGACCGGTCAGAAATTTCACAGCCAACCCTGAGCCGCGCCATGCCAGCTGTATGGAACGGTCTCATCCGTATGTCACCCAGGTATATAACATTTCCCTTCACTGTCGGTGAGCAGGCCAACATTAAACTGCAATTTGCAGCGATGAGCCGATTTCCAAATGTAATCGGAGCCATCGACTGCACTCACATTGCTATAAGGGCACCATCTGATCACGAATTTGCGTATGTGAACAGAAAACACTTCCACTCCATTAATGTGCAAGTGATGTGTGATGCACAAATGTGTTTGACAAATGTTGTGGCATGGTGGCCTGGCTCTACCCATGATTCATTTATCCTGCGAAATAGCAGTGTGGGGAACAGACTTCAAGCAGGGGCTGTGCAGGATGGCTGGCTCATTGGTAATAGCATAAATGTCATTTATGATCATTAAGCTACGGTAAAATGAGGCAATTATCTTATATTGGTTCATGTATACTACCCGTATAGGTGACCATGGTTTCGCTTTGCAAACCTGGCTCCTCACCCCACTCACAAACCCCCAGAATGAGCAAGAGCGGCGGTACAATGATGTACACACTCTGGCTCGGTCAGTGGTGGAGCGGACCATAGGGCGGCTGAAAGGCCGTTGGCGCTGCCTGGACAAGACCGGTGGCATGCTGCTTTACAGCCCACAGAAAGTGTGTCGCACAATGTGGCTAATACACGTGGTGTGCCTCCGCCACAGGCCGAGGCAGATATGGATGAACCCGACCATGGGCCCCCCAACATTAGGCCCAATGTAGCAGTGTTAATTTTGGCAGCTATTTTTGATTTAGTCTTAGTCTTTAGACGAAAATGCTTATTAGTTTTAGTCACATTTAGTCATTTTAATCCTTCTTAGTTTTAGTTTAGTTTTCGTCGACGAAAACTTATTACATTGTAGTCTAGTTTTAGTCACATTTAATAGCCATATTAAACACATTTTTTCCCCTTTCTAAGTAGGGATGTGCATCTCCATCACTGAGGACGATGCAATACACATCTCGCTGCACTGCCAACAATCCGATACATTAAAGATACATAAAAGCAACTACTAATGCGATACGATACGATTCACCCCTATTGCGATACAGTGCGATTTGACAAGATGTGATTCAATAAGATGTGATGCAAAAGAATATAATGCTATGCAATTTAATATAGTACATAATGATGTATTTCTTTGTCAGACAGCAAATCATCAATTAACTAAACAAATGAAAGTTTTACTTCACATATTAAACAAAGTCTCTGACAAAAGATAAAATAACATCAGGCCTGGACCTTGCCTTAAACCAGTCCTTCTTTCCTGTTGTATGTGTTCTCTGAATGTAAAAAAGGGTCAACTATTACTGGCAGTCAAGCTGCTGTAAACATTCATTTCACACCACACACTGAATTGAACTCATGTCCTACTTTAAGGTTTTTCTCAATGACTCAGCTATCTCTCGTATTACTTTGTAGTACACAACAGGGATTTGTTTCTTGGAGAATATAGAATTCCTATTCTTGCTAGGGGTACCTGTGGAGCTAGCCACTGACTGTAGCCATAGCTGAATCCGAGGGGGAGGCAGACGTCTCCACACAAATACCATGTAGCCTCTTCAGGTGACTACCTAAATTGCATGGGTTGGTAACATTCGCCCGAACACGCCTCTAACTCGCGCAAAACTTGGCCGAGAGAATCGGCCACTGACAGCAGTAGAGATGAGAGCGCGCTTAAGAAACGAGAGGAGAGAGGAGGAATCTATCTAACTATAAAATTATTGGAGAAAAAAGTATTGTGACTTCGTCAACCACCAACATTTTCGTCTCGTCTCGTTAACGAAAGTTATAATATATTTAGTCATAGTTTTTATTTTCAAAGATCCATTTTCGTCACGTCTTAGTCTCGTTTCATAGTTTTCGTCGACGAAATTAACACTGCAATGCAGCAGCCTTACAGCTTCGGCTAGAGGTCATACGAAGCATGTAAAAAGGTAAGACAAGAAGCATTTACTTTTTTAGTTATTTTATTGCGTCACACATGTTAGTCAGACCATCACTGACTCGTTTTAATTCTGTCACGATTTCCCTCATGTTGTTCACAATTTCATTTTGTGACTGCAGCACAGCATCCGTGAGAACACGACCAGTCTTGCATCCCTCAGAAGCATAGGCCCGTGGCGCAGCTAATCCAGTGTGCGCTCCATCCCCTGCGGTGGAGGGGCTGGCCACAAATGGATCCCCCTACCCCCCCCCCCATCCTCCTCCTGGGTCTCGCTCGTTCCAAGCTCAGTTTCAACATTGTCTGGAATAAACGAAATTAGCCTACATCAGTTGGTTCAGACTACTTCTTGTGCGTAATTTGGACAGAAATCGTTTTTGAAACTGGCCTTTAAATGTGTGAGTCATGGTGTATTTCATACTTACCAGGATGAATGTTTGAGTCCCCCTCACTTGCTGGCAGAACTCCAGCTATGAGTGTCTCGCCGATGATTACAGCCACCCGTTTCTCCTGTGGTGTGAGCGACGATGCGCCTCCACTCTTCTCTTAATTTCCAGTTTGATATCGGACCATTTAAAAAAAATGTCTGCTATGGTCCGGTTCTCCGAACACACAGCATTTACGGCCCTAGTGACAGTTTGCCACTCTACCGACTTTTTTTTGTTACTGATACCTGATGACAGGCCGCCAAAAAGAACACATTTTCTCGCCTCCACCTCTGTTATAAGAACCTCGATCTCCGTCCGTCCGTCCGTCCATCATCTGCCGCTTGTCCCGGGATCGGGTCGCAGAGGCAGCGACTTAAGCAGGGAGGCCCAGACTTCCCGGCCACTTCCACCAGCTCTTCCTGGGGGACCCCGAGGCGTTCCCAGGCCAACCGAGAGACATAGTCCCTCCAGCGTGTCCTGGGTCTTCCCCGGGGCCTCTTCCCAGTGGGACGTGCCTGGAACACCTCACCAGGGAGGCGTCCAGGAGGCATCCTGATCAGATGCCCGAGCCACCTCAGCTGGCTCCTCTCGACGCGGAGGAGCAGCAGTTCTACTCTGAGCCCCTCCCGGATGACCGAACTTCTCACCCTCTCTCTAAGGGAGAGCCCGGACACCCTGCGGAGAAAGCTCATTTCGGCCGCTTGTATTCGCGATGTACCTCGATCTCACAGTCGGTGAAATTCTTCTTTTTTACTTGTTTAGGCATTTTAATTCAGATGGAGAAATGACTTTGGGGGCGTATTTATAGGCCATCTGCATATTAATTTATGGGAGGAGGCAAGGCGGGATCAGTGGCTCGTTCACGTGCGGTCAATCTTGCGTTGATTGTGATTTATAAAGGAAAGGTGCGCAGGACCTGGCTTAGGACCGGTTTAATGCATGTGAATATTTCTGTGCGTAGTGTAGCAACCCAGGGGACTTGAAGGCCCGATACACCATAAAATAGGACTCAGACACGGGGGTTAACATAAATGGGTTTTTACTAAGGGTTTCAGGGTAAGGGTAGTGGGACAAACTTCAAATTAGGGGTCTTCCCATCCGGGCTCCTTTACGGAGTGTGGTTCAGGGGGGTCAAAGCAGAGGGAAAGGTTAATGGCAACGCTCATCCAGGGTTGTCTCTCTCGTTCTCTCTCCCCCTGCGGCCTTGGGCTGGCTCCCCTTTAAGCCCTCGCCTGATTGCCTGATGGGCTCCAGGTGTGACCAGTGCCATGTGCCCAGTGGCTGCAGCACCTTGACCGGCAGGTAGACTCCCTCAATCAAAGTCGATGGACCCGCCTTCGGGGCCGGATTGGCTGGTCTGACTCCCCTGGTTTGCTACAGCAGGTACTTTTCGAGTTTTGGCCGTACGCCATCTTCTGGTATGAAAGCTGCGCAATCCTTTATACATGAGGCCCCAGATGCCCAATTATAAATGGAAGTAGTGTTAACAGAGCCCAATTTTCATGGGCATTCCCACCTATTGTTTTCCTAGTTGAAAATGTGTGTGGGATCACATATGGCCTATTTGTCTTGTCTGCCCACTTGTAAGGGAAATTCAGGATGGATTTGTTGAGGGTTTCAAAATTGAAATATTTCTTGGACATCAGCAACGCCAAACACCGTGCAAGCTCCACCGGCACTATTCCCTCAAAAAGGTCATGCATAATATCTGGAGGATAACCCGTGTGATAACTGAAGTGGGCAAGAGTTTCAGTGATAACACAATGCCTTTTCACCCCAAAACGGCTTGTACCATTATCCGGAGCTGATTTCACGTGAGTCTCCAAAAACTGATCAATTTTCGTGCCTGGCACATGTGCAAAATGCTGTAACTTGAGCAACGCTGCAGCAAAATTATTCTCAATTACTTCCGGCAAGTTCTGAGTTACATCCACATCACTATTTGAACATTAATTTTCTGCTTCAACTGCAGAGTGATGTTGATTACCTGTATCTTCCTCAGGATTATTAAAGGATTCTTGTGAACTCGAGTGATTTTAACTATGTCTGGACTGAAATCTTTCAATGTATGTGGATTGTGTTTTTTGTTCTTGTGAGAGTGAAATGTTCTGTATATATTTGTCTGAAAACTGCAACCCCCAAACATACAAGTAACAGTTTCATTACTCTTCAAATTAGTGTTAACGTGTGAAAAATAATCCTTCTCTGTTGGAAGATTGCTACATGTGCACAAATAGCAACTAAATGTTGATAATTCCTGCAGCTCCTGGGTGGTTTGTTTAGGATGGACTCTACTTAAATGAATGTGCAAAGCATTCCATGTTTTAAAAGTACATGGGCAGTTTGTGTGTGGGCATGGGTAACGTTGCATATGCCGGTGCTGAAGTCGAAAATGTTTCAGTAGCTCATATCTGCCAGACAGAGATACACTACACACCTTACACCTCCACATCCCCCACCCAAACAAAATAAAAACCAACTGGGCAAATAAAGGTTTAGCTGAACCCTAGCATCGTAAGCACTTCCAGTCAGTCAGAAAGACAGACACAGTCACTGTTTTAGCCCAACCACATTCAGGTCTGACAGTACTTACAAATAGCCTTTCAAATTGCACTTGATGGCCGATGACCCATTATTTTGGATTGCAGAAAGGCACGTCCTGAAAGAGATCAGATAAATGAACACATTAATATATTGCATTTATCCAAAGTAAAGGTGTATTGGTACATGTATTCAAACTGAAATATTTTGCTATGCGTCTCTTCGATGCAGCGTTGTTTTGAGCACTGCAAAAGCACGTGTGTGCAGAACAATGGCGCATGCGAGATCGCCATGAGTTATGGAGAACACAGTTAAACTAAGAGCCATGAAAGCATGACACAGCAGACAAGTTGAGCATGGAAACAGAACTCAACTTAAAAATACTTTCTTAACCAGTGTCTGAAATGTACAACTACAAAACGTACATACATTTTCTCATCAGCACAAGCAACGAAATGTAACAGACTGCCCTTTGAAATCCTGTGAGACCTAACGTTTGCCCACGTTTTAACAGACAGTTTTTGCTAAAAAATGCCAGAGCTCGAGTTGACTTCGCCATGATAATACCTTGTGTGTAGCATTGATGGCTAAGGGCTGTACAGTAGTTCATCCACCCTGCCTTACATTGGGGGGAACACTATCGATACCCTTTGTTCACCAGTTACTATAGTTCATGAGTAGTTTAATATCTGAAGATCATGTTAGATGCCTTCTGTATTTTACAATAAGACATAAAATTATCTCATAAACGGGCTTTGCATGACTACCCTCTACTTTCTGAACAAAATGTACAAACTTTTTTCTACCTTTTCCACCCTTCTTAACCCACCTCCCCCACCCCCCCCTCCACCCTGACAGCAGACGACTTCTCCTCCTTCTTTGAGGAAAAAGTCTCCATCTCCCACGACCTTTCAATCACCCTGGGATTTGCGACGGTGACCCCTTTATACTCTGCCAGGAACCTTGGGGTTACCATGGATGACGAGCTCTCCCTCACGGCCCACATTGCTGCGGTCTCCCGGTCGTATAGATTCACCCTCTACAACATCCGGAAGATCAGGAGATACTTGTCTGAGCACTCCACCCAGCTGCTTGTCCAAGCACTTGTCCTCTCCAAGTTGGACTACTGCAACTCGGTGCTCGCCGGTCTCCCAACATGCGCAACCCGCCCTCTTCAGAGGATTCAGAATGCAGCGGCACGCCTGGTCTACAATCTACCCAGACGCTCCCACATTACTCCGGTCCTCATTTCCCTCCACTGGCTACCCATCACGGCCCGCATCAGATTCAAGACCCTAGTACTGACCTTCCGAGCAGTGAACGGGACTGCTCCCGACTACATCCAAGTGTCTCCTGCAGCCGTACACCCCCACACGCCACCTACGGTCTTCTTCATACAACCGCCTGGTGGTCCCACAGCTCAAGACCGCCCGGTCCCAACACAAGCTCTTCTCCTGCCTGGCCCCCCAGTGGTGGAATCAACTCCCCACCTCCATCAGAGACACAGACTGTGGCTGTGTCTACTACCGCACACTTTATGAAGTACACTGCAGTACAGTGCCCTGCAAAACAGTGCACTTACATATTCAGTGCACTCTGTCGCTGATAAGTGCTGTCTCAATAGGAACACTGCTACGTTAAACACTTGGTGGAAGTGACGGACGCAAATCTGCTCGCCACACCCGCAAAACCTGCCAATATGAACGCGCTTCTCCACTTAAGTGGAAAAAGCTGCCGAAAGGGCTCCTCCTTTTCCTCTACGTAGCCAAGATGGCGCCCATTTAGGGCGTGTAGTGTCCATCGTTGTACACAGTTTTTTTGGACCGTTTGCAGTGCGCCATCCTGGTACTTTCAGTGCACTGAATTCTTCTGGTTTTGTGAGTAAAGCGCCCTAAGCACTGAAAGTCAGTGCTCGAAGTGCACAAGTGCGCGGTAGTAGACACAGCCTGTCTCTCCACCTTCAAAAGAAGGTTCAAGACGCACTTGTTCCAGGAGTACAACGGCACTTAGGAATGCTTGGCTGAACCCAATGCTAGTTTCCTCAAGGATCACAATGACTTTTGCTTAGAGATTTGTTGCTTTTGTTGGTTAGTGGTAACTGATTTAAACTGTTGTATTCGCTGTGAAATATTCTATTTTAGTTAATCTTATTTTTATTTTTACTGTTGCTTGCTTTTTTCACAGGTACACTTGCACTTAGAAATTCATGTTATTTAATAGTAACTTGCTTAACTACATGCTCTTATGGTTCTTCCCTTTGGCACTTATTTTTTGGTTGTACACGATGTGTGCTTCTTGTTTTGGCTATCCGCATTGCGGGCTATCTTGTTGTTATTATCAGTGACCTATGCACTTTGTAAAGCGCTCTCTTGAAAGTCGCTTTGGATAAAAGCATCTGCTAAATGAATAAATGTAAATTTAGTAAATGGGCCCACTGTACATGAAGTAAATCTGCTACAGTCAACCACAGCAACACTAATGCAGCCACTACCACCACAACCTTTCTATATGATACACTCTTGTAGTTGGCCAATTTGTGTTTAATTTTTATTAAATGGATAATGAATTATATGAATTGAAATGTAACTTGTCAATTAGTTTAAGTGGTAACACTTTGCAATAAGGGTGCATTAATGAGCATTCATTAATACTTTAACTAATGCATGAATCATCATCAGTCAATACATAACTCAGAAAGTACTTAATTCTGCTCTTCTCCCTGTACACCAACAGCTGCACCTCCAGTCATCCGTCCGTGAAACTCCTGAAGTTTGCAGACGACACCACCCTCATTGGGCTCATCTCTGGTGGAGACGAGTCTGATTATAGGTGGGAAGTAGACAACCTGGTGACCTGGTGCAGCCAGAACAACCTAGAGCTCAATGCTCTCAAGACAGTGGAGATGGTTGTGGACTTCAGGAAGAACACAGCCCCACTCACCCCCATCACCCTGTGTGACTCCCCAGTCAACACTGTGGAGTCCTTCCGCTTCCTGGGCACTATCCTCTCCCAGGACCTCAAGTGGGAACTGAACATTAGTTCCCTCACCAAGAAAGCACAACAGAGGATGTACTTCCTGCGGCAGCTGAAGAAATTCAACCTGCCAAAGACAATGATGGTGCACTTCTACACAGCCATCATTGAGTCCATCCTCACCTCCTCCATCACCACCTGGTACGCTGCTGCCACTGCCAAGGACAAGAGCAGGCTGCAGCGTATCATACGCACTGCAGAGAAGGTGATTGGCTGCAATCTGCCTTCCCTCGAGGACCTGCACACCTCGAGGACCCTGAGACGGGCGAAGAAGATTGTGGCTGACTCCTCCCACCCGGGACATTCCCTGTTCCAGTCACTCCCCTCTGGCAGAAGGCTGCGGTCCATCAGGACCAAAACCTCACGCCATACAAACAGTTTCTTCCCTTCCGCTGTTGGCCTCCTCAACAAGGCCAAAGCTCACACTGACAATGTCTTTAAAAACTATTTACATTTTGCACTACACTCAATTCCTGTAACATTTGTATTTTATATTGTAAAATATTAAACTTGTTTACGTCATGCCTACAGTCTAGGTGTTACTAGTAACAGTTACTAGCAATGCTAACGTATCCTGTATCTAGAACCTGCCTTTCTCCAGTTCTTTCAAATAGATTATCTAGACAGGCGTTAGCAATAAGCCAGACTGCAGTTCGTTTTCTGGCTATTTTTCGGAAGCTTCCCTTCTAATGCCGACTACAGCTAGTCTAGCTAGAGTCATTTGATGTGTGTAGAAACGTATTTAGCACTCTACCTGGTATGCTATATACAGGAAACGTTAGCATTGCTAATAACTGTTAGCACAACATCATACTGTCCTTATAGCTTGCGGTTGCAATGAGCATACGGTTGGAACAGCACCTCTTTCCAGGTTCAGCTTCCTAGCATATCCTGCTTGAAATTGTCCAAGGTTGTCAAAACTGTCTTGGGTAAAATGTTCAGAGCAAATGAATGATTGAGTGTTGAACTTCGCCGGGATCTTCTCATAGACAACAGCAGCCATGCCTGTTGAATGTTTGGCTCCTTGGGAAGACTGTGAGTGTTAGCCTTCCCTGTACAGCCTGGAACACAGCATTTACAACCGTGGTCCATTTTCAATATTCTTGTTATAATTCAAAACGTTTTTCTTTGTAATTCCTTATAAGTAGCCTACACAGAGCAGCGCACAGCTAAACTAGTATCGGAGATAGACGCTACCTCGGGCTGGTCTGGATGTAAATTCTGGGGCGTGACAAAGATACAGACCAGAGCCAATAAGAGGGCTTTGTTGAAAAGCTAGCGTTTTACAGCCACATTTTTTCTTTTTGAGATTTGAATAGGAAAGAGGTGTCAATGGACTTTGATATTCACGGTATGTTCAGTTTACCCTCCGAACTGTCGTTTTTCAACAATGACAAGGTAAAATCGGTTTTGCAGTCAATTGCCCCTTTAACTTATTATTCACTAAAACAAATACTGTTTTTTCAGAGAGACAACATTGAAATAAATTCTTATGAGTTGGAATCCTGCATTACATTCAAAATTACTATTTTGACCAAAGGATGATTACCCTGCCGTTTGCAAAACTTTTTAAGTATCGATCAGATCTTCCATAGAACATGCCTGGCTGCAAAACACCCTGGAGTCTGGACTGATTCATGACGGTGAACTTCTATCTTCGATTGTTAACTTTCCATTATCCCCTAAACTCAGCATAATGCATCAACTTGAAAAGGGTGAAAGCTAACAGAGAAGAATTTAGCAATTGAAGGGTAAAGGCAAACTATGTAGAGCTGACTGCCAACCTCAACTCATACAAACTTAACAATACTTTTTTACTCATTATAGTTAGAGCTAGACTAGCTGGTTGGTCAGCCAGGTTAGCGGACAGGCTCTAACCTATTTAGAGACGCTTAGGGGATTATCGAAATTGATTATAACAATATTAATAAATCTAACTTTGAGTTTAGCTTTTTAAACTACATTTTAAGACAAGTTACTGTAGGCCTCTCTACTAGCGATGTGTCGTTCGTGAATGATTTGTTAATTTTGAAAGAATCATTAGTATGACTCGGGAGCATGGGCGTAGATTTAGGGGGGGACCTTGTCCCCACCGACATTTGAAAATGACAACATTTTCCAATATTTTAGCGAGTTGTGCTGCTATTTGGATTGATTCCGACGGCCAGGACGCGACAGTACAAGAAACGCCATAATTTGATTGGCTGAAAACCCGAAGGGGGAGGGTTATCTGACACGCCACATGCACGGGAAGAAGCACATGCTACTTTGCTTGCTTGCACTGGCAGTGACAGACAAGCTAGCCGGTGTGTCGGCGACAACGGTACAGCTAACTTACCAGGGGCCTGTTCCATAAAGTGAGTTTACCGAATAAGCCAGACTTATGTCATTTAGCCAGGCTCATTTTTTTTTCATTCGGTTCCATAAAGCTAGCTCAACGAAGTTCGAACTTGGTTACTATGGCAACTTAGGCTGCGAAACTAGTCAGGTCCGGGGCAGACTAACTGTCAGGCTTAGCGTGACTTGGTGCTTAACCAGACCTTCCTGTTACGCTGACCCAATGGGAAAACGATTATTCACTACGATTTTCTAACATAACGCTAAACGTAACTTTATATCAGTCCAAAAATGTACTTTTGTATAAAATATACTTTAAAACATTTACATTTTATAAAGTTTACCACAATGATAGGCCATAAAAACACAGATAGCAGCCTATTTTCCACCAAATAGGTTTGACTAATTAGCCTAAATAAAAGGTAGGCCTATATAAATAGACTTTGGAACTCAACGTGCTGTTCATTGGCAATCATGACGTGTCCTTTCATTGAAGAGGTGGTAAACGAGGGAGTTGTGATCATGCGAAGGGCTCTTCAAAGAGAGCGTACATTGAAGGGTTTAAATTTACTGTGTTTAATCCAATATGTAATGATGGTAATCAATGACACAAATCTGTGTTCTAGAAAGAGTGGTCTGGAGTCGCAGAGGTCCGATAATATCAGCTTTAATGCAGCATTTGGAAATCAACAGTACATAGCTCCGGGGTTGTCTACGTTTCCCTACCCGCAACAGAGTTTGGGCTGGTTCACGAAGTCCAACTGGCTATCTGTCCCTGCTCCAGCATATATTATACAGTGCAATTGAAACAGAAATATCAAAAAAGGGTTGAGCTTGTTCTCTCGTGTATCAGGGAGTTTGTTCTTCCCCACGCATCCCACCTGCTCGGGTGCTGTCTCAGCCTGGATTCAAGGTTGCTTCTGAAATGGAGAGATAACAACACAAAATACAGTTTCCCACACCCTGTGTGAGACACAATGTTTTAAGCCTGAGCACAGTTCTAAGTTCATAAGACATTTAATAAGCACAATACATAACTTTAATACATGCATCCTTTATAAAGTCTTACAAGCATTGTTCCCGTTGCTATATAGTGCACAGTGCCCGTGATGCATTTGGTGATTAAGTTGCCACAAATATTAATAACTGGAATTATAGATAGTGCCATGCCCGGGATACAGCTAATGATTATAGTTCTAGAATTGTACTGTAATGTATTATAAATTATTTAACATTCAGGGACCGGTCAGACCCGTTGGCGTATCCTGACAATCACCTCTATGAGCGGCACAGGTTCTCCAGGGAACGGATCCAATATATTTGTAGGTTGCTACACCCATATATTTCCAATTCCACCTGCCGCAATAAAGCTCTCACAGTCCCACAGACTGTGTGCATAGCACTTTGTTTTTTTGCCAGTGGCACATTTCTTTACACCGTTGGAAAATATTGGCTAAGCGACTGTTTGCCGCTCTGTAAGAGCAATTTACATAGCTTTAAAGAAACTGCTGAACATCTTCATCACCTTCCCTGGTCACAGAGGTCTTCGTACCATGAAGGAGGCCTTTTATGGAATCGAAGGTAGGTTGAGGTCCAGCAACTGCATGACATATGTTGGTGTGTATAGAGGTGACAATTGTTGGCTGACCTATTTACTGAGCCTTTGTAGCTTTCTCAAATGTTATTGGGGCTGTGGACTGCACCCATGTCCGTATAAAGAGTCCGTCCGGTCCGTATGAGGCAGACTTCGTGAATAGGAAGTCATTACACAGTATCAATGTGCAGGTAAGGTAGCCTATTGAGAATGCTTGCGTTGTAGAATGGATAGCTACTCACATTTCTTTTTATGGCTGTATCATTCCAGTCGAATGACCAACATTTTTTCAGATGATTTGTGATGCTGAATGTGTCATCGCAAACGTGGAGGCAAAGTGGCCTGGTTCGGTGCATGACTCAAGAATCTTTCGAGCCTCATCAATTTCGGGACAATTGTCACAAGGTAGGCTCAATGTATAGGCCTATTGTAAATGTAATTTCAATGTAGGCTACAGCTTTTTTTTTTTATATACCGCCTTCAATTTTGGTCTGCATAAATTTGTCAGATTATTTATTTGGACTCTACCCAGGCGAAGTTTCAGGGGTTTTGCTGGGAGACAAGGGATATGCCTGCCAGCCCTATCTCTTGACTCCCTATCAGGAGCCGCAGACAGATGCACAGCGCAAGTATAACCTTGCCCACGCAGGCACAAGGGCGCGTATCGAGATGGCGTTTGGGCTCATCAAAATGAGGTTCCACTGCCTACAACACCACCGAGTGACTCCACAAAGGGCGTGCGACATCATAGTTGCATGTGTTGTGCTCCACAACATCGCCTGACTGAGGAGAGAGAGACCACCAAGGGTGGTTGTAGAGGAAGATTGGAACATCGAACCAATTTTCGAAGACAACGAAACGGGCAGGGCAATAAGGGATGTATATGCGGATAATTATTTTGGTTAGCATATGGTTGCAGTACATGTTCTGTTGATTTTGGAACGTCCCCTCTTTCCTTTAGTGTAGCCTACAGTTTGCCCACCCGTTGGTGGTAATTTAAGTTCTTAAATGTCCAATTCCCAGAGCCCATGACTGAAATGTTAGAAAGAAGTCACAATTTGTAGAATATATTTTTTATTTCAACTTGAAAATGCGTCTTGGGGGAAACAGTGTGAAAAACCAGAACAAATTTAGTTTGAGGTGTCCTCTGTGACATTGCTTGTTAAAAGGTCTACAAATAAAATGTGATTTTATATATGCAAGGGTGCGCTTGTCTTGATTATGGCAGTTATACTTACATCTTTCTCCAGTTGTTGGATTTCCAGTTCCATCTTCCGCATCTTCATTTTCTTGTACCTCATGTCTACGTCAAGTGCATCCATTTTTTGGGGGGAGGTATCTCTTGTAGACACTTTTCAAATGTTCATCCTTTTTGAAGAGTTAGCCAATTCATTTTTTGAATGCCCTTGTGTTTTATTTATTAGTATTATAGGCTACTCACTTTGTCACCAGTGCCAAGGCATGGGGCAGTATCCTACAACAAATGTTTTGGAAAAAATAAATAAGCATTGGGCATTTGGGCACAACTATGGCTTTGGATCATACAATCATTGCTTACCTCAGCCCTCCTTCAATACACTGACAGTGTCTCCTCATCCTCCTCTCTGAAAGACGGGCCTTCACCCTGAAACCATACACTTTTATGTCCAATGATCACCACTTAACATTAACAGTGAACCAGTGCTTTGAACTTCATACTCACAGGGTCCTCCTGCATGCTGGCTGGTGGTTCCAACCACACAGAGTTATCCATCACTATGAAACAAGTAACATGTCAGAATGAAGACTTGGTCAAGAATATGCTAATACAGACACATCAACCAACCTTTTATGTAGTTATACCTTTGACTACATGGCCGTGACTCAGGCTGTCCCACCCTCTATGCCTTCCATTACTGGCCTCCCCTTGTTCTGCTCCAAGGCCAGTTCCTCTGCTGGAGTGAAGTTCGCTGGTGCTGGCCCTCCCCCAGTGCCAGCGATGTCATTCATCTTTTTGGCAGCTGCAATTGAACATCATGAGATTGGACAGATCTTGCATAAAGCTGATTATCCTAAAATGCTTGGTATATAGACATACTTACCATTATGAACAATATTCTTGTATTTGGTTCTTACTTGCTGCCACGTCCTTTTCTCCCCACTCAAGTTGTTGCTGTTTGGAGGTGCGCCCCCAATAAAAAAAAAAGTTTAATTTGTTAGGCCTAGGTCTATAATAAAATTGTTACTAAATTAGGTTGGATTGCAGAATCTTTACATTTACACATTGTTTCTACTTAGACCACGCGCATTCAATTGATCCATCATTTCTTGCCAGCCTTTCTCTCTCGTTTTATTATTTGCCACTGTATTACCTTTTTTCGTTATTAAATGTTTGAACTGGTCGTAAAGTTCAGGGAGTAAACCCTGCTCGGTCGCGTTGAATATGGTCGCAAACTCTTTTTTTTGCCATTGTTAATCGTCGTGATTCACGTTCTACCTCTCGGGCTGCTTTAGAATAGGGTGCACGCGCAATTAGCCTGACTACTTACATCTGACTTGAGTTAGTAGGACTGCGTGAGCTGAAATTGGCATGTACATGTACACGTTTACCCCTCTTTGTGCTTTGTAGATCAGATATGCCTCCACCCAAGAAGAAGAAAGGGGACATACAAAGTTTTTTTAAAAAGCAGAGTGTAAGTCAGGCTAAATAATTAGCCACACTAGCAGTGGTAGTGACCAGGCTTTCAAATGCAGATTCTACTGTGGAAAAAGTATTAACTGGTGATATTATATGTTACCCAGGATATTGTTACAGCTAAACCTAGCTTCTGTAGCTAATCTTTCAACCAAGGTTAGGAGTCTAGCCTAGGACGAATTCACAGTTGATGGACTGTCACTGCATTGCTAGACAGGTGCTGGAAAAACCAGTTGGCAATGTGAATAAGTTAACACTTGGTTATTCAAATATAATGAATCATTGTTTGATTATTAATGTCCAAATAACACTGTATACAATATGGTATGAGGGTTAAACTTGCTAGCCATAGGAAAGGCTACAAAATGAATGAACCATTTTGTATGCAGGAAAGAGGAAACAGCATCAGGGCTTCAGGTGAGGTTCTAATTAGTAAAATTGACAATTTATTTGGAGTGATCAGCATTGATGTTTGTTTGAGGATGCTCAACCAATCATATTTATTCAAGCATGGATTATATATTATTTATAGGAAACAGTTATACTAGCTCTTTAGGAATAGTACAGAATGGCATCTTGATTTGCGCTACCGGGGGGGGGGGGGGGGGTAGATGGGTGGATGTCCCCACCAAGTCTGACACCAAACCTACGCCCTTGCACGGGAGTAACGAGTAGTCTTAGGGAGTGATTTGTTCATTTTCTAGTGGCCAAGAAAAACTCGGCAAAGGTAAAATAACAAAACCTATAATTATCACTTGTGAACGAATGTCATTCACGTCTTACTAAACCTAGTCACGCTAAAGTGAATGAAGTAAGCAAATACTTTCTGCTTCCTCTTCTGAGCCTATGAAAGTCACGTGAAAAATGATCTGAAGAATCGAACCCGAAGATCCAGTCAAAATGAATAAATTGTTTCTGTTTCCTCTAGCTAGGCAGTGTCGTAAATCATTTTGTAAGTTGTGAAATAATTTCACTAATAAATTAGTGAAATAATTCCAAGTGTCGAAGTGGAGAAAAATTCTCATTTGAAAATTATTATAAGTGTTGGGGTGGTTTTGATCCTAAGTCCAAAACAGACACACTGGCACTCAGAGTTTTGATGCAAAGGTTTATTCGGACACAGGGTGACAGAAGTATATATAGGAAGCGCCGTAGGAAAAGGGGGAATCGCTCTGGTATTCACGTGAGGATCAGGAGGGCAGTTAATACCTCCTTTTTGCAACCCTCATCTAAATTCCCATGGAATATCACACCATCTTTGTCTCGTTGTTCTCTGGATCCTAGTTATTCCTGTCATGTGCTCGTTACAGCTGACATGACTTGTTCACCTGTGTTCATTGCCCCCCCACGACCGCGTCTGCTAGGCAGGGGAATAAACCTGTCAAACATTAAGCTTCTCGAGTATGTTGGTCAGATTCAGGCTCAGGTACCGCACTCCCGTCTTAAAATGGCTTTAGTAAACGCCAGATCAGCGTCGAATAAGAATTTTATTTTGAATGACTTTTTCACCAGTCATGACCTGGATTTTCTATTCCTAACGGAGACGTGGGCTAAGGTCGGGGAGTCTACAATGCTCGGTGATCTCTGCCCACCTGACTGTTGTTTCATTAGTTCCCCGAGCAGCACTGGGAAAGGTGGAGGTGTAGCTATGGTCTTCAAGAGTCTAGTATAAGCTTCAACGGATTTCTGTTGGCTCATACTCATCATTTGAACTGCAGTGTGTGCTGATTGAGTCTGCTTCCACAACGACTTTGTGTGCGCTGGTCTACAGACCTCCTAAGAGTGACAAAGCTTTTATTGTAGAATTCTCGGAATTCTCATCTCTGGTGGTCACGCTGTATGACTGCTTGTTGCTATTAGGGGATTTTAATATTCATGTGTGTTGTCCTGGTAAACGTTTGGTCTCTGAGATTAATAATGTATTGAGTTCTTGTGGTTTCACTCAGCATATTGCAGGTCCTACACATGTTCTTGGTCACACACTCGACCTGATTATGTCTTATGGTTTCCCCATTGAAAGTATTGAAATTAAGGATGCTAGTTTCTCAGATCATTTGCCTATTGTATTTAATATTTTTACGCATGGCCCTTTATCTACTGTTAGGTCCACTGGTCAGTATTCTCGTTTTATAAATTATACTACTGTAGCCAAATTTTCTGACAGTTATCAGGAAAATGCGGCTGAATCATTGATCTTATCTACTGCTCCATACTGTTCTAACCTGGAGGAGTTCCTCTCATTATTCTACTCATCCTGCTTAACCATTTTGGACTCTATTGCTCCTCTGAAGTTGAAACGAGCAAAAACAACGAAACCTTACCCTTGGCTAGATGATAATTCCCGAATTTTGAGGCGGGCCTGTCGTATAGCTGAGAGGAGATGGAAGAAGGACCAACTTACTGTCTCTTATGAGATTTTTAATGACTGTTTGAGGAGCTTTCAGAGTGCATCTAAAATGGCTAGAATAAGATACCTCTCAGATTTAATTAATACACACACTAATAGACCTAAGATTTTATTTGCTACCTTTAATTCTGTAATTAATCCAAGCTGTCATTATAAAGTAGCTCCTTCTGGTGAAATCTGTGACAAATTTCTGTGTTTTTTCCTGGACAAAATCAAAACCATTCATCTCTTGATAAATCCCCTGTGGCTAATGTTCAGCCTTTGGTTGCTGTTTCTAATGTTCTTTCCAGTTTCCAACTTGTCTCCCTTCCTGCTCTTAGTAACATGGTTAGTGGTATGAGGCCGTCCTTCTGTCCTCATGACATTGTCGCAGCGATTATTTTGAAATCTTCATTTACATCACTTGGACTTAGTATCCAGTCAATTATAAATGTGTCTCTGGATCATGGTGTTGTCCATGCTTGTTTTAAACATGCTGCTGTTCAACCTCTACTTAAGAAACCCAACTTGGATCAAGCCAGTCTAAACAATTACCGACCTGTGTCTAGACTGCCTTTTCTGTCTAAATTATTGGAGAAAGTTGTGTTATCTCAACTACTTCCTTTTTTAAAGGCATTAGACATTTTTGAACCTCTGCAATCAGGGTTCTCAGCTCACCATAGCACTGAATCAGCATTATTGAAAGTGTTTAATGATTTACTGTCTATTGTCGATTCTGGGAATAATGCTGTTGATTTTATTGGATCTCACCGCTGCCTTTGATACGGTGGATCATGACATCTTCATTGCGAGGTTGGAACACTGGGATAGGGTTAATGGGGCCGCGCTACAGTGGTTCAGGTCCTATCTCACTGACAGGACTTTTTTAGTCACTATAGATAGCTTTTCTTCTTCCGTAGCTCCTGTTTCCTCTGGGGTTCCGCAAAGGGTCAAGTCTGGGGCTAATTCTTTTTAATCTGTATATGCTTCCTCTAGGACAGGGGTGTCAAACATAAGGCCCGCGGGCCGGAACCGGCCCCCAAGGAGGTTCGATCAGGCCCGCAGGATAATTTGAAAGTGGAAAAAATGCATAATAGACATGGAATTACTATTTTTAATTCGCTGCAATTCATGGATTATCCGCTAAGGGGCGCACTCTTTCCATCAGAGTAGAAGACAAGCCGCATCACTGAGACAGACTGAAAACAGCAGACGGTATCAATGCGCCATCTGCTGCTTGTTACGACGTTGTTAATACCTTGGTCTCTACCTCTCCGCTACACCCTCATTAGCCAAAATGTCGTTATCCAAACGGAGAAAAGTAGATAAGGAGTGTAGAATTTTCAAAGAAAAATGGACCACGTCCTATTTATTTACAGAGATGCACGGAAAACCTTTGTGCTTGGTGTGTTTGCAACAAGTTTTGGTATTGAAGGAATATAATATTCGACGCCACTACGAGACTCATCACAGCGAAAAATATGACGGCTTGCAAGGACAACTGAGAAGAGATGTTCAACTTCATGTATGAAGTTTACAGATTTACAGGACAGGCGAACACTTTCTTCATTACACATTTAAAATCACTCTCCTTAGTTTGTAAGGTGTACGCAGGGATTACATTTAGATTTTATATGCGTATGTGTAAGACTTACACATAAGTGGTTTAAAAATTCCTTTCTTTAAAAGTCTCATTTAATCTTAAAGTGCATTACTATATTTTTCAGTACCAATTAAAGTTTTGTGCCTTTGTACAATCAGTGGGATCAGTTGCAATGCATATTTGTGAATGATAAAAGTAAATTGCACATTTGTCTAAGGAAATATGAGGTGTTTCATGAAATGTTTTGTAAAAGGATAGTTCATTAAATTTCAATATTTTCCTAATGTTCTTGTGCTTCTTTACACCAAAACAAAAGAAAGACATGATATTTTGGTTATTTATAGCAGAGTATGGTATAATTTTAATGGTCCGGCCCACTTGACATCTCCCTAGGCCGTATGTGGCCAACGATGCGAAATGAGTTTGACACCCCTGCTCTAGGAGATATCATTAGGAAACACAACATCTCATTTAATTTTTATGCTGATGACACACAACTTTACAGGGCTCTCAAGTGTCACGCATTGAGAGTGACAGTCACTCATTTCGGTCTTTAGTCACGCCCTCCCGCCACACATTGTATTTCTCACGCAGAAAAAAAATAATAATATATTTAATATTCCACAGCACCCAACCAAAATTCCTCTGGCTGCTCCACTCTCACTATGGAACCGGCAGTCAAGCGCGTCTCCCCTGGAGTTCTTAGTCGAGCCTGCCACTTATTAGCCAATCAAAAAAAAGAAAGGGTCTATACAATAGCCAATCGGAAAATAGCACCATTGTATCTGGGTAAGATTTAATGCAACAACCAATGGAATAAAAGCATATCCTGTAATTTTTCGTGATTCTGCTACGTCTTCCGAAATTTTTGTTCACCTACAAAGCAAACCGCTGGAGCTCGAGCATCACTTTGAGCACAGTCATGATCTCCTGTTTTAATGTTACAACAAATTCGCACAACTTGTTTGACACAAACAATGACAACTTGACTGCTGTTAAAAAATGTTTCCCAGATAATTAGCATCAGTTTTCTCTTAGTCTCTTTCATCAGTCTCTTAACCAACAGTTTTACAGCCTGTTCACTGACAACACCTGCTCAAAACAAGTAGTTAATAAATGTAGTCGGTGTGTATTGGTGAAACTCACTCCTCAGTTAAGTAAAATTCCTCCCGCATCAACGGATATTTACACATGTTGCACATGACGTTGTGTCCTTGGGCAAGGCACTTCACCCTACTTGCCTCGGGGAGAATGTCCCTGTACTTACTGTAAGTCACTCTGGATAAGAGTGTCTGCTAAATGACTAAATGTAAATATATCTTGGACCTTTTAAAATTGCACGCACCCATTAGGTCACTGAGGTCTGCGAACAAGCTTCTTTTATATACTCCCCGATCACACTGTGTACGTACAGGTGATAGGGCCTTTGCAGTTGCTGGTCCTAAGCTGTGGAATCAGCTTCCCCTATCTATTAGGCAGGCTCCTTCATTGTCTGTTTTTAAATCCAGGCTCAAGACCCACCTTTATGTTCTGTTGTTTACCACCACTTGACTTGTGCTGTTGTTGGTTTTTCTGTTGTTGTTGTTGTTTTGTATTTTGTTTTACTGTGTTTTTTTAGTGTTTTAAAAATGTATTTGGATTCAGTTTTTGTGCTTTTGTTTGGCACCTCGGTCAGCCTTGCTGTGTTTTGAGTGTGCTTTATAAATAAAATGTACTTACTTACTTACACTCCGGAGCAAGAGACCGTTATAGTGGGCATGGTCCTTCAAGATAATTTAATACGACTCAGAGAAAATCAGGAACGAGTGATACAAGACAACACACACATCCAGGGAATCGACAGTGTGAGCATTTCCACAATTGACCGTGTCCTCCATCGTAATAGCATGCGAATGAAACAGGTATACCGAGTACCTTTTGAGCGCAACTCCCCAAGGGTGACAGAACTGCGAGCTCATTATGTGCAAGTAAGTATACATTCAGACACATTACATTGACTTTAATCCAGATTGTCTACAGTACTGCCACATACTATGTGAATGACATTACTCTTCAGTACATACAATGTATGCAGTGGCGGCTGGTGAAAATTATTCCAGGTGGGGCTGTGAAATAATCAGTCAATTCGGTAACCATTCTAATACAATTGAACACGAACTGCATGATAAGAGTTCTCTCTGAAATGGTAATTATGTAATTAATGCACACAGCTATAGGCAAATGTCTACATTTGTGGACTATAAATATCATTACACTAAGTTCAGAAATATTGAAAACCACAGACATCTGGGCACTTGAGCCACTCTCCCTGGTATTATTAGGAAACGCAACACAACTATTACTGTAAAACTAAATATTAAGGATTTATAAATGAATTTAACACACTCAATTATCTTTGATAGAACGTGCCTGTTCTTATCCACTTCTTCGTTGTTTCTCCTCACCTCAATCGGGTGACCTTCGTCCAGTTGCATAGTGATGGTTTCTGCCTAGCATGGCTATCTTGATTGTATTCTCCATGTGTGCCTTTGTGAACTTGTTTTGTTTTCTGAGATAAATGTTTAATGTCCTTAATTCCTGTAACAGTCCATGCTGTATCTATTCCGAATGTTATTAAAAGCAAGCACGGGAAGCAAAATAAGGCATTGACATGACTGCATCCAGCTAGCCAGGCCTTTCTGTTGTAGCTTACCAATCGTGGGAGAGGTTTTATTCGGAAAACACGACCGTAGAGGGGACTCTGATGAACAGGCCAGGCCAACTTTGGGACCTCTAGGGCCTTCCTAGGCAGAGTTATGGGCCTTGCAAAAGGGCAAGGCGAATATGGCTCAAAAAAAATCCAAGTCCAATGGAAAATATGACCGTAGAGGGGACTCTGATGAACAGGCCAGGCCAACTTTGGGGCCTCTAGGGCCTTCCTAGGCAGAGTTATGGGCCTTGCAAAAGGGCAAGGCAAATATGGCTCAAAAAAAGTCCAAATCCAATGGAAAATATGACCGTAGGGGGGACCCTGATGAACAGGCCAGGCCAACTTTGGGGCCTCTAGGGCCTTCCTAGGCAGAGTTATGGGCCTTGCAAAAGGGCAAGGCGAATATGGCTCAAAAAAAGTCCAAATCCAATGGAAAATATGACCGTAGGGGGGACTCTGATGAACAGGCCAGGCCAACTTTGGGGCCTCTAGGGCCTTCCTAGGCAGAGCTATGGGCCTTGCAAAAGGGCAAGGCGAATATGGCTCAAAAAAAGTCCAAATCCAATGGAAAATATGACCGTAGGGGGGACTCTGATGAACAGGCCAGGCCAACTTTGGGGCCTCTAGGGCCTTCCTAGGCAGAGCTATGGGCCTTGCAAAAGGGCAAGGCGAATATGGCTCAAAAAAAGTCCAAATCCAATGGAAAATATGACCGTAGGGGGGACTCTGATGAACAGGCCAGGCCAACTTTGGGGCCCTTTAGGGCCTTCCTAGGTGGAGCTATGGGCCTTGCAAAAGGGCAAGGCGAATATGGCTCAAAAAAAGTCCAAATCCAATGGAAAATATGACCGTAGGGGGGACCCTGATGAACAGGCCAGGCCAACTTTGGGGCCTCTAGGGCCTTCCTAGGCAGAGTTATGGGCCTTGCAAAAGGGCAAGGCGAATATGGCTCAAAAAAAGTCCAAATCCAATGGAAAATATGACCGTAGGGGGGACCCTGATGAACAGGCCAGGCCAACTTTGGGGCCTCTAGGGCCTTCCTAGGCAGAGTTATGGGCCTTTGCAAAAGGCCAAGGCGAATATGGCTCAAAAAAAGTCCAAATCCAATGGAAAATATGACCGTAGGGGGGACCCTGATGAACAGGCCAGGCCAACTTTGGGGCCTCTAGGGCCTTCCTAGGCAGAGTTATGGGCCTTGCAAAAGGGCAAGGCGAATGTGGCTCAAAAAAAGTCCAAATCCAATGGAAAATATGACCGTAGGGGGGACCCTGATGAACAGGCCAGGCCAACTTTGGGGCCTCTAGGGCCTTCCTAGGCAGAGTTATGGGCCTTGCAAAAGGGCAAGGCGAATGTGGCTCGAAAAAAGTCCAAATCCAATGGAAAATATGACCGTAGGGGGGACCCTGATGAACAGGCCAGGCCAACTTTGGGGCCTCTAGGGCCTTCCTAGGCAGAGTTATGGGCCTTGCAAAAGGGCAAGGCGAATGTGGCTCAAAAAAAGTCCAAATCCAATGGAAAATATGACCGTAGGGGGGACCCTGATGAACAGGCCAGGCCAACTTTGGGGCCTCTAGGGCCTTCCTAGGCAGAGTTATGGGCCTTGCAAAAGGGCAAGGCGAATGTGGCTCAAAAAAAGTCCAAATCCAATGGAAAATATGACCGTAGGGGGGACCCTGATGAACAGGCCAGGCCAACTTTGGGGCCTCTAGGGCCTTCCTAGGCAGAGTTATGGGCCTTGCAAAAGGGCAAGGCGAATATGGCTCAAAAAAAGTCCAAATCCAATGGAAAATATGACCGTAGGGGGGACCCTGATGAACAGGCCAGGCCAACTTTGGGGCCTCTAGGGCCTTCCTAGGCAGAGTTATGGGCCTTGCAAAAGGGCAAGGCGAATGTGGCTCAAAAAAAGTCCAAATCCAATGGAAAATATGACCGTAGGGGGGACCCTGATGAACAGGCCAGGCCAACTTTGGGGCCTCTAGGGCCTTCCTAGGCAGAGTTATGGGCCTTGCAAAAGGGCAAGGCGAATGTGGCTCAAAAAAAGTCCAAATCCAATGGAAAATATGACCGTAGGGGGGACCCTGATGAACAGGCCAGGCCAACTTTGGGGCCTCTAGGGCCTTCCTAGGCAGAGTTATGGGCCTTGCAAAAGGGCAAGGCGAATGTGGCTCAAAAAAAGTCCAAATCCAATGGAAAATATGACCGTAGGGGGGACCCTGATGAACAGGCCAGGCCAACTTTGGGGCCTCTAGGGCCTTCCTAGGCAGAGTTATGGGCCTTGCAAAAGGGCAAGGCGAATGTGGCTCAAAAAAAGTCCAAATCCAATGGAAAATATGACCGTAGGGGGGACCCTGATGAACAGGCCAGGCCAACTTTGGGGCCTCTAGGGCCTTCCTAGGCAGAGTTATGGGCCTTGCAAAAGGCCAAGGCGAATGTGGCTCAAAAAAAGTCCAAATCCAATGGAAAATATGACCGTAGGGGGGACCCTGATGAACAGGCCAGGCCAACTTTGGGGCCTCTAGGGCCTTCCTAGGCAGAGTTATGGGCCTTTGCAAAAGGCCAAGGCGAATGTGGCTCAAAAAAAGTCCAAATCCAATGGAAAATATGACCGTAGGGGGGACCCTGATGAACAGGCCAGGCCAACTTTGGGGCCTCTAGGGCCTTCCTAGGCAGAGTTATGGGCCTTTGCAAAAGGCCAAGGCGAATGTGGCTCAAAAAAAGTCCAAATCCAATGGAAAATATGACCGTAGGGGGGACCCTGATGAACAGGCCAGGCCAACTTTGGGGCCTCTAGGGCCTTCCTAGGCAGAGTTATGGGCCTTGCAAAAGGGCAAGGCGAATGTGGCTCAAAAAAAGTCCAAATCCAATGGAAAATATGACCGTAGGGGGGACCCTGATGAACAGGCCAGGCCAACTTTGGGGCCTCTAGGGCCTTCCTAGGCAGAGTTATGGGCCTTGCAAAAGGGCAAGGCGAATGTGGCTCAAAAAAAGTCCAAATCCAATGGAAAATATGACCGTAGGGGGGACCCTGATGAACAGGCCAGGCCAACTTTGGGGCCTCTAGGGCCTTCCTAGGCAGAGTTATGGGCCTTTGCAAAAGGCCAAGGCGAATGTGGCTCAAAAAAAGTCCAAATCCAATGGAAAATATGACCGTAGGGGGGACCCTGATGAACAGGCCAGGCCAACTTTGGGGCCTCTAGGGCCTTCCTAGGCAGAGTTATGGGCCTTTGCAAAAGGCCAAGGCGAATGTGGCTCAAAAAAAGTCCAAATCCAATGGAAAATATGACCGTAGGGGGGACCCTGATGAACAGGCCAGGCCAACTTTGGGGCCTCTAGGGCCTTCCTAGGCAGAGTTATGGGCCTTGCAAAAGGGCAAGGCGAATGTGGCTCAAAAAAAGTCCAAATCCAATGGAAAATATGACCGTAGGGGGGACCCTGATGAACAGGCCAGGCCAACTTTGGGGCCTCTAGGGCCTTCCTAGGCAGAGTTATGGGCCTTGCAAAAGGGCAAGGCGAATGTGGCTCAAAAAAAGTCCAAATCCAATGGAAAATATGACCGTAGGGGGGACCCTGATGAACAGGCCAGGCCAACTTTGGGGCCTCTAGGGCCTTCCTAGGCAGAGTTATGGGCCTTGCAAAAGGGCAAGGCGAATGTGGCTCAAAAAAAGTCCAAATCCAATGGAAAATATGACCGTAGGGGGGACCCTGATGAACAGGCCAGGCCAACTTTGGGGCCTCTAGGGCCTTCCTAGGCAGAGTTATGGGCCTTTGCAAAAGGCCAAGGCGAATGTGGCTCAAAAAAAGTCCAAATCCAATGGAAAATATGACCGTAGGGGGGACCCTGATGAACAGGCCAGGCCAACTTTGGGGCCTCTAGGGCCTTCCTAGGCAGAGTTATGGGCCTTTGCAAAAGGCCAAGGCGAATGTGGCTCAAAAAAAGTCCAAATCCAATGGAAAATATGACCGTAGGGGGGACCCTGATGAACAGGCCAGGCCAACTTTGGGGCCTCTAGGGCCTTCCTAGGCAGAGTTATGGGCCTTTGCAAAAGGCCAAGGCGAATGTGGCTCAAAAAAAGTCCAAATCCAATGGAAAATATGACCGTAGGGGGGACCCTGATGAACAGGCCAGGCCAACTTTGGGGCCTCTAGGGCCTTCCTAGGCAGAGTTATGGGCCTTGCAAAAGGGCAAGGCGAATGTGGCTCAAAAAAAGTCCAAATCCAATGGAAAATATGACCGTAGGGGGGACCCTGATGAACAGGCCAGGCCAACTTTGGGGCCTCTAGGGCCTTCCTAGGCAGAGTTATGGGCCTTGCAAAAGGCCAAGGCGAATGTGGCTCAAAAAAAGTCCAAATCCAATGGAAAATATGACCGTAGGGGGGACCCTGATGAACAGGCCAGGCCAACTTTGGGGCCTCTAGGGCCTTCCTAGGCAGAGTTATGGGCCTTGCAAAAGGGCAAGGCGAATGTGGCTCAACAAAAGTCCAAATCCAATGGAAAATATGACCGTAGGGGGGACCCTGATGAACAGGCCAGGCCAACTTTGGGGCCTCTAGGGCCTTCCTAGGCAGAGTTATGGGCCTTGCAAAAGGGCAAGGCGAATGTGGCTCAAAAAAAGTCCAAATCCAATGGAAAATATGACCGTAGGGGGGACCCTGATGAACAGGCCAGGCCAACTTTGGGGCCTCTAGGGCCTTCCTAGGCAGAGTTATGGGCCTTGCAAAAGGGCAAGGCGAATGTGGCTCAAAAAAAGTCCAAATCCAATGGAAAATATGACCGTAGGGGGGACCCTGATGAACAGGCCAGGCCAACTTTGGGGCCTCTAGGGCCTTCCTAGGCAGAGTTATGGGCCTTGCAAAAGGGCAAGGCGAATGTGGCTCAAAAAAAGTCCAAATCCAATGGAAAATATGACCGTAGGGGGGACCCTGATGAACAGGCCAGGCCAACTTTGGGGCCTCTAGGGCCTTCCTAGGCAGAGTTATGGGCCTTGCAAAAGGGCAAGGCGAATGTGGCTCAAAAAAAGTCCAAATCCAATGGAAAATATGACCGTAGGGGGGACCCTGATGAACAGGCCAGGCCAACTTTGGGGCCTCTAGGGCCTTCCTAGGCAGAGTTATGGGCCTTTGCAAAAGGCCAAGGCGAATGTGGCTCAAAAAAAGTCCAAATCCAATGGAAAATATGACCGTAGGGGGGACCCTGATGAACAGGCCAGGCCAACTTTGGGGCCTCTAGGGCCTTCCTAGGCAGAGTTATGGGCCTTTGCAAAAGGCCAAGGCGAATGTGGCTCAAAAAAAGTCCAAATCCAATGGAAAATATGACCGTAGGGGGGACCCTGATGAACAGGCCAGGCCAACTTTGGGGCCTCTAGGGCCTTCCTAGGCAGAGTTATGGGCCTTGCAAAAGGCCAAGGCGAATGTGGCTCAAAAAAAGTCCAAATCCAATGGAAAATATGACCGTAGGGGGGACCCTGATGAACAGGCCAGGCCAACTTTGGGGCCTCTAGGGCCTTCCTAGGCAGAGTTATGGGCCTTGCAAAAGGGCAAGGCGAATGTGGCTCAAAAAAAGTCCAAATCCAATGGAAAATATGACCGTAGGGGGGACCCTGATGAACAGGCCAGGCCAACTTTGGGGCCTCTAGGGCCTTCCTAGGCAGAGTTATGGGCATTTGCAAAAGGGCAAGGCGAATGTGGCTCAAAAAAAGTCCAAATCCAATGGAAAATATGACCGTAGGGGGGACCCTGATGAACAGGCCAGGCCAACTTTGGGGCCTCTAGGGCCTTCCTAGGCAGAGTTATGGGCCTTGCAAAAGGGCAAGGCGAATGTGGCTCAAAAAAAGTCCAAATCCAATGGAAAATATGACCGTAGGGGGGACCCTGATGAACAGGCCAGGCCAACTTTGGGGCCTCTAGGGCCTTCCTAGGCAGAGTTATGGGCCTTTGCAAAAGGCCAAGGCGAATGTGGCTCAAAAAAAGTCCAAATCCAATGGAAAATATGACCGTAGGGGGGACCCTGATGAACAGGCCAGGCCAACTTTGGGGCCTCTAGGGCCTTCCTAGGCAGAGTTATGGGCCTTTGCAAAAGGCCAAGGCGAATGTGGCTCAAAAAAAGTCCAAATCCAATGGAAAATATGACCGTAGGGGGGACCCTGATGAACAGGCCAGGCCAACTTTGGGGCCTCTAGGGCCTTCCTAGGCAGAGTTATGGGCCTTGCAAAAGGGCAAGGCGAATGTGGCTCAAAAAAAGTCCAAATCCAATGGAAAATATGACCGTAGGGGGGACCCTGATGAACAGGCCAGGCCAACTTTGGGGCCTCTAGGGCCTTCCTAGGCAGAGTTATGGGCATTTGCAAAAGGGCAAGGCGAATGTGGCTCAAAAAAAGTCCAAATCCAATGGAAAATATGACCGTAGGGGGGACCCTGATGAACAGGCCAGGCCAACTTTGGGGCCTCTAGGGCCTTCCTAGGCAGAGTTATGGGCCTTGCAAAAGGGCAAGGCGAATGTGGCTCAAAAAAAGTCCAAATCCAATGGAAAATATGACCGTAGGGGGGACCCTGATGAACAGGCCAGGCCAACTTTGGGGCCTCTAGGGCCTTCCTAGGCAGAGTTATGGGCCTTGCAAAAGGGCAAGGCGAATGTGGCTCAAAAAAAGTCCAAATCCAATGGAAAATATGACCGTAGGGGGGACCCTGATGAACAGGCCAGGCCAACTTTGGGGCCTCTAGGGCCTTCCTAGGCAGAGTTATGGGCCTTTGCAAAAGGCCAAGGCGAATGTGGCTCAAAAAAAGTCCAAATCCAATGGAAAATATGACCGTAGGGGGGACCCTGATGAACAGGCCAGGCCAACTTTGGGGCCTCTAGGGCCTTCCTAGGCAGAGTTATGGGCCTTTGCAAAAGGCCAAGGCGAATGTGGCTCAAAAAAAGTCCAAATCCAATGGAAAATATGACCGTAGGGGGGACCCTGATGAACAGGCCAGGCCAACTTTGGGGCCTCTAGGGCCTTCCTAGGCAGAGTTATGGGCCTTGCAAAAGGGCAAGGCGAATGTGGCTCAAAAAAAGTCCAAATCCAATGGAAAATATGACCGTAGGGGGGACCCTGATGAACAGGCCAGGCCAACTTTGGGGCCTCTAGGGCCTTCCTAGGCAGAGTTATGGGCATTTGCAAAAGGGCAAGGCGAATGTGGCTCAAAAAAAGTCCAAATCCAATGGAAAATATGACCGTAGGGGGGACCCTGATGAACAGGCCAGGCCAACTTTGGGGCCTCTAGGGCCTTCCTAGGCAGAGTTATGGGCCTTGCAAAAGGGCAAGGCGAATGTGGCTCAAAAAAAGTCCAAATCCAATGGAAAATATGACCGTAGGGGGGACCCTGATGAACAGGCCAGGCCAACTTTGGGGCCTCTAGGGCCTTCCTAGGCAGAGTTATGGGCCTTGCAAAAGGGCAAGGCGAATGTGGCTCAAAAAAAGTCCAAATCCAATGGAAAATATGACCGTAGGGGGGACCCTGATGAACAGGCCAGGCCAACTTTGGGGCCTCTAGGGCCTTCCTAGGCAGAGTTATGGGCCTTGCAAAAGGGCAAGGCGAATGTGGCTCAAAAAAAGTCCAAATCCAATGGAAAATATGACCGTAGGGGGGACCCTGATGAACAGGCCAGGCCAACTTTGGGGCCTCTAGGGCCTTCCTAGGCAGAGTTATGGGCCTTTGCAAAAGGCCAAGGCGAATGTGGCTCAAAAAAAGTCCAAATCCAATGGAAAATATGACCGTAGGGGGGACCCTGATGAACAGGCCAGGCCAACTTTGGGGCCTCTAGGGCCTTCCTAGGCAGAGTTATGGGCCTTGCAAAAGGGCAAGGCGAATGTGGCTCAAAAAAAGTCCAAATCCAATGGAAAATATGACCGTAGGGGGGACCCTGATGAACAGGCCAGGCCAACTTTGGGGCCTCTAGGGCCTTCCTAGGCAGAGTTATGGGCCTTGCAAAAGGCCAAGGCGAATGTGGCTCAAAAAAAGTCCAAATCCAATGGAAAATATGACCGTAGGGGGGACCCTGATGAACAGGCCAGGCCAACTTTGGGGCCTCTAGGGCCTTCCTAGGCAGAGTTATGGGCCTTGCAAAAGGCCAAGGCGAATGTGGCTCAAAAAAAGTCCAAATCCAATGGAAAATATGACCGTAGGGGGGACCCTGATGAACAGGCCAGGCCAACTTTGGGGCCTCTAGGGCCTTCCTAGGCAGAGTTATGGGCCTTTGCAAAAGGCCAAGGCGAATGTGGCTCAAAAAAAGTCCAAATCCAATGGAAAATATGACCGTAGGGGGGACCCTGATGAACAGGCCAGGCCAACTTTGGGGCCTCTAGGGCCTTCCTAGGCAGAGTTATGGGCCTTGCAAAAGGGCAAGGCGAATGTGGCTCAAAAAAAGTCCAAATCCAATGGAAAATATGACCGTAGGGGGGACCCTGATGAACAGGCCAGGCCAACTTTGGGGCCTCTAGGGCCTTCCTAGGCAGAGTTATGGGCATTTGCAAAAGGGCAAGGCGAATGTGGCTCAAAAAAAGTCCAAATCCAATGGAAAATATGACCGTAGGGGGGACCCTGATGAACAGGCCAGGCCAACTTTGGGGCCTCTAGGGCCTTCCTAGGCAGAGTTATGGGCCTTGCAAAAGGGCAAGGCGAATGTGGCTCAAAAAAAGTCCAAATCCAATGGAAAATATGACCGTAGGGGGGACCCTGATGAACAGGCCAGGCCAACTTTGGGGCCTCTAGGGCCTTCCTAGGCAGAGTTATGGGCATTTGCAAAAGGGCAAGGCGAATGTGGCTCAAAAAAAGTCCAAATCCAATGGAAAATATGACCGTAGGGGGGACCCTGATGAACAGGCCAGGCCAACTTTGGGGCCTCTAGGGCCTTCCTAGGCAGAGTTATGGGCCTTGCAAAAGGGCAAGGCGAATGTGGCTCAAAAAAAGTCCAAATCCAATGGAAAATATGACCGTAGGGGGGACCCTGATGAACAGGCCAGGCCAACTTTGGGGCCTCTAGGGCCTTCCTAGGCAGAGTTATGGGCCTTGCAAAAGGGCCAAGGCGAATGTGGCTCAAAAAAAGTCCAAATCCAATGGAAAATATGACCGTAGGGGGGACCCTGATGAACAGGCCAGGCCAACTTTGGGGCCTCTAGGGCCTTCCTAGGCAGAGTTATGGGCCTTTGCAAAAGGGCCAAGGCGAATGTGGCTCAAAAAAAGTCCAAATCCAATGGAAAATATGACCGTAGGGGGGACCCTGATGAACAGGCCAGGCCAACTTTGGGGCCTCTAGGGCCTTCCTAGGCAGAGTTATGGGCCTTTGCAAAAGGCCAAGGCGAATGTGGCTCAAAAAAAGTCCAAATCCAATGGAAAATATGACCGTAGGGGGGACCCTGATGAACAGGCCAGGCCAACTTTGGGGCCTCTAGGGCCTTCCTAGGCAGAGTTATGGGCCTTTGCAAAAGGCCAAGGCGAATGTGGCTCAAAAAAAGTCCAAATCCAATGGAAAATATGACCGTAGGGGGGACCCTGATGAACAGGCCAGGCCAACTTTGGGGCCTCTAGGGCCTTCCTAGGCAGAGTTATGGGCCTTTGCAAAAGGCCAAGGCGAATGTGGCTCAAAAAAAGTCCAAATCCAATGGAAAATATGACCGTAGGGGGGACCCTGATGAACAGGCCAGGCCAACTTTGGGGCCTCTAGGGCCTTCCTAGGCAGAGTTATGGGCCTTTGCAAAAGGCCAAGGCGAATGTGGCTCAAAAAAAGTCCAAATCCAATGGAAAATATGACCGTAGGGGGGACCCTGATGAACAGGCCAGGCCAACTTTGGGGCCTCTAGGGCCTTCCTAGGCAGAGTTATGGGCCTTTGCAAAAGGCCAAGGCGAATGTGGCTCAAAAAAAGTCCAAATCCAATGGAAAATATGACCGTAGGGGGGACCCTGATGAACAGGCCAGGCCAACTTTGGGGCCTCTAGGGCCTTCCTAGGCAGAGTTATGGGCCTTTGCAAAAGGCCAAGGCGAATGTGGCTCAAAAAAAGTCCAAATCCAATGGAAAATATGACCGTAGGGGGGACCCTGATGAACAGGCCAGGCCAACTTTGGGGCCTCTAGGGCCTTCCTAGGCAGAGTTATGGGCCTTTGCAAAAGGGCCAAGGCGAATGTGGCTCAAAAAAAGTCCAAATCCAATGGAAAATATGACCGTAGGGGGGACCCTGATGAACAGGCCAGGCCAACTTTGGGGCCTCTAGGGCCTTCCTAGGCAGAGTTATGGGCCTTGCAAAAGGCCAAGGCGAATGTGGCTCAAAAAAAGTCCAAATCCAATGGAAAATATGACCGTAGGGGGGACCCTGATGAACAGGCCAGGCCAACTTTGGGGCCTCTAGGGCCTTCCTAGGCAGAGTTATGGGCCTTTGCAAAAGGCCAAGGCGAATGTGGCTCAAAAAAAGTCCAAATCCAATGGAAAATATGACCGTAGGGGGGACCCTGATGAACAGGCCAGGCCAACTTTGGGGCCTCTAGGGCCTTCCTAGGCAGAGTTATGGGCCTTTGCAAAAGGCCAAGGCGAATGTGGCTCAAAAAAAGTCCAAATCCAATGGAAAATATGACCGTAGGGGGGACCCTGATGAACAGGCCAGGCCAACTTTGGGGCCTCTAGGGCCTTCCTAGGCAGAGTTATGGGCCTTTGCAAAAGGGCAAGGCGAATGTGGCTCAAAAAAAGTCCAAATCCAATGGAAAATATGACCGTAGGGGGGACCCTGATGAACAGGCCAGGCCAACTTTGGGGCCTCTAGGGCCTTCCTAGGCAGAGTTATGGGCCTTGCAAAAGGCCAAGGCGAATGTGGCTCAAAAAAAGTCCAAATCCAATGGAAAATATGACCGTAGGGGGGACCCTGATGAACAGGCCAGGCCAACTTTGGGGCCTCTAGGGCCTTCCTAGGCAGAGTTATGGGCCTTTGCAAAAGGCCAAGGCGAATGTGGCTCAAAAAAAGTCCAAATCCAATGGAAAATATGACCGTAGGGGGGACCCTGATGAACAGGCCAGGCCAACTTTGGGGCCTCTAGGGCCTTCCTAGGCAGAGTTATGGGCCTTTGCAAAAGGCCAAGGCGAATGTGGCTCAAAAAAAGTCCAAATCCAATGGAAAATATGACCGTAGGGGGGACCCTGATGAACAGGCCAGGCCAACTTTGGGGCCTCTAGGGCCTTCCTAGGCAGAGTTATGGGCCTTGCAAAAGGGCAAGGCGAATGTGGCTCAAAAAAAGTCCAAATCCAATGGAAAATATGACCGTAGGGGGGACCCTGATGAACAGGCCAGGCCAACTTTGGGGCCTCTAGGGCCTTCCTAGGCAGAGTTATGGGCCTTGCAAAAGGGCCAAGGCGAATGTGGCTCAAAAAAAGTCCAAATCCAATGGAAAATATGACCGTAGGGGGGACCCTGATGAACAGGCCAGGCCAACTTTGGGGCCTCTAGGGCCTTCCTAGGCAGAGTTATGGGCCTTGCAAAAGGCCAAGGCGAATGTGGCTCAAAAAAAGTCCAAATCCAATGGAAAATATGACCGTAGGGGGGACCCTGATGAACAGGCCAGGCCAACTTTGGGGCCTCTAGGGCCTTCCTAGGCAGAGTTATGGGCCTTTGCAAAAGGCCAAGGCGAATGTGGCTCAAAAAAAGTCCAAATCCAATGGAAAATATGACCGTAGGGGGGACCCTGATGAACAGGCCAGGCCAACTTTGGGGCCTCTAGGGCCTTCCTAGGCAGAGTTATGGGCCTTTGCAAAAGGCCAAGGCGAATGTGGCTCAAAAAAAGTCCAAATCCAATGGAAAATATGACCGTAGGGGGGACCCTGATGAACAGGCCAGGCCAACTTTGGGGCCTCTAGGGCCTTCCTAGGCAGAGTTATGGGCCTTTGCAAAAGGCCAAGGCGAATGTGGCTCAAAAAAAGTCCAAATCCAATGGAAAATATGACCGTAGGGGGGACCCTGATGAACAGGCCAGGCCAACTTTGGGGCCTCTAGGGCCTTCCTAGGCAGAGTTATGGGCCTTGCAAAAGGGCAAGGCGAATATGGCTCAAAAAAAGTCCAAATCCAATGGAAAATATGACCGTAGGGGGGACCCTGATGAACAGGCCAGGCCAACTTTGGGGCCTCTAGGGCCTTCCTAGGCAGAGTTATGGGCCTTGCAAAAGGGCAAGGCGAATGTGGCTCAAAAAAAGTCCAAATCCAATGGAAAATATGACCGTAGGGGGGACCCTGATGAACAGGCCAGGCCAACTTTGGGGCCTCTAGGGCCTTCCTAGGCAGAGTTATGGGCCTTGCAAAAGGCCAAGGCGAATGTGGCTCAAAAAAAGTCCAAATCCAATGGAAAATATGACCGTAGGGGGGACCCTGATGAACAGGCCAGGCCAACTTTGGGGCCTCTAGGGCCTTCCTAGGCAGAGTTATGGGCCTTTGCAAAAGGCCAAGGCGAATGTGGCTCAAAAAAAGTCCAAATCCAATGGAAAATATGACCGTAGGGGGGACCCTGATGAACAGGCCAGGCCAACTTTGGGGCCTCTAGGGCCTTCCTAGGCAGAGTTATGGGCCTTTGCAAAAGGCCAAGGCGAATGTGGCTCAAAAAAAGTCCAAATCCAATGGAAAATATGACCGTAGGGGGGACCCTGATGAACAGGCCAGGCCAACTTTGGGGCCTCTAGGGCCTTCCTAGGCAGAGTTATGGGCCTTTGCAAAAGGCCAAGGCGAATGTGGCTCAAAAAAAGTCCAAATCCAATGGAAAATATGACCGTAGGGGGGACCCTGATGAACAGGCCAGGCCAACTTTGGGGCCTCTAGGGCCTTCCTAGGCAGAGTTATGGGCCTTTGCAAAAGGCCAAGGCGAATGTGGCTCAAAAAAAGTCCAAATCCAATGGAAAATATGACCGTAGGGGGGACCCTGATGAACAGGCCAGGCCAACTTTGGGGCCTCTAGGGCCTTCCTAGGCAGAGTTATGGGCCTTGCAAAAGGCCAAGGCGAATGTGGCTCAAAAAAAGTCCAAATCCAATGGAAAATATGACCGTAGGGGGGACCCTGATGAACAGGCCAGGCCAACTTTGGGGCCTCTAGGGCCTTCCTAGGCAGAGTTATGGGCCTTGCAAAAGGCCAAGGCGAATGTGGCTCAAAAAAAGTCCAAATCCAATGGAAAATATGACCGTAGGGGGGACCCTGATGAACAGGCCAGGCCAACTTTGGGGCCTCTAGGGCCTTCCTAGGCAGAGTTATGGGCCTTTGCAAAAGGCCAAGGCGAATGTGGCTCAAAAAAAGTCCAAATCCAATGGAAAATATGACCGTAGGGGGGACCCTGATGAACAGGCCAGGCCAACTTTGGGGCCTCTAGGGCCTTCCTAGGCAGAGTTATGGGCCTTTGCAAAAGGGCAAGGCGAATGTGGCTCAAAAAAAGTCCAAATCCAATGGAAAATATGACCGTAGGGGGGACCCTGATGAACAGGCCAGGCCAACTTTGGGGCCTCTAGGGCCTTCCTAGGCAGAGTTATGGGCCTTGCAAAAGGCCAAGGCGAATGTGGCTCAAAAAAAGTCCAAATCCAATGGAAAATATGACCGTAGGGGGGACCCTGATGAACAGGCCAGGCCAACTTTGGGGCCTCTAGGGCCTTCCTAGGCAGAGTTATGGGCCTTGCAAAAGGGCAAGGCGAATGTGGCTCAAAAAAAGTCCAAATCCAATGGAAAATATGACCGTAGGGGGGACCCTGATGAACAGGCCAGGCCAACTTTGGGGCCTCTAGGGCCTTCCTAGGCAGAGTTATGGGCCTTGCAAAAGGGCAAGGCGAATGTGGCTCAAAAAAAGTCCAAATCCAATGGAAAATATGACCGTAGGGGGGACCCTGATGAACAGGCCAGGCCAACTTTGGGGCCTCTAGGGCCTTCCTAGGCAGAGTTATGGGCCTTGCAAAAGGGCAAGGCGAATGTGGCTCAAAAAAAGTCCAAATCCAATGGAAAATATGACCGTAGGGGGGACCCTGATGAACAGGCCAGGCCAACTTTGGGGCCTCTAGGGCCTTCCTAGGCAGAGTTATGGGCCTTGCAAAAGGGCAAGGCGAATGTGGCTCAAAAAAAGTCCAAATCCAATGGAAAATATGACCGTAGGGGGGACCCTGATGAACAGGCCAGGCCAACTTTGGGGCCTCTAGGGCCTTCCTAGGCAGAGTTATGGGCCTTGCAAAAGGGCAAGGCGAATGTGGCTCAAAAAAAGTCCAAATCCAATGGAAAATATGACCGTAGGGGGGACCCTGATGAACAGGCCAGGCCAACTTTGGGGCCTCTAGGGCCTTCCTAGGCAGAGTTATGGGCCTTGCAAAAGGGCAAGGCGAATGTGGCTCAAAAAAAGTCCAAATCCAATGGAAAATATGACCGTAGGGGGGACCCTGATGAACAGGCCAGGCCAACTTTGGGGCCTCTAGGGCCTTCCTAGGCAGAGTTATGGGCCTTGCAAAAGGGCAAGGCGAATGTGGCTCAAAAAAAGTCCAAATCCAATGGAAAATATGACCGTAGGGGGGACCCTGATGAACAGGCCAGGCCAACTTTGGGGCCTCTAGGGCCTTCCTAGGCAGAGTTATGGGCCTTGCAAAAGGGCAAGGCGAATGTGGCTCAAAAAAAGTCCAAATCCAATGGAAAATATGACCGTAGGGGGGACCCTGATGAACAGGCCAGGCCAACTTTGGGGCCTCTAGGGCCTTCCTAGGCAGAGTTATGGGCCTTGCAAAAGGGCAAGGCGAATGTGGCTCAAAAAAAGTCCAAATCCAATGGAAAATATGACCGTAGGGGGGACCCTGATGAACAGGCCAGGCCAACTTTGGGGCCTCTAGGGCCTTCCTAGGCAGAGTTATGGGCCTTGCAAAAGGGCAAGGCGAATGTGGCTCAAAAAAAGTCCAAATCCAATGGAAAATATGACCGTAGGGGGGACCCTGATGAACAGGCCAGGCCAACTTTGGGGCCTCTAGGGCCTTCCTAGGCAGAGTTATGGGCCTTGCAAAAGGGCAAGGCGAATGTGGCTCAAAAAAAGTCCAAATCCAATGGAAAATATGACCGTAGGGGGGACCCTGATGAACAGGCCAGGCCAACTTTGGGGCCTCTAGGGCCTTCCTAGGCAGAGTTATGGGCCTTGCAAAAGGGCAAGGCGAATGTGGCTCAAAAAAAGTCCAAATCCAATGGAAAATATGACCGTAGGGGGGACCCTGATGAACAGGCCAGGCCAACTTTGGGGCCTCTAGGGCCTTCCTAGGCAGAGTTATGGGCCTTGCAAAAGGGCAAGGCGAATATGGCTCAAAAAAAGTCCAAATCCAATGGAAAATATGACCGTAGGGGGGACCCTGATGAACAGGCCAGGCCAACTTTGGGGCCTCTAGGGCCTTCCTAGGCAGAGTTATGGGCCTTGCAAAAGGGCAAGGCGAATGTGGCTCAAAAAAAGTCCAAATCCAATGGAAAATATGACCGTAGGGGGGACCCTGATGAACAGGCCAGGCCAACTTTGGGGCCTCTAGGGCCTTCCTAGGCAGAGTTATGGGCCTTGCAAAAGGGCAAGGCGAATGTGGCTCAAAAAAAGTCCAAATCCAATGGAAAATATGACCGTAGGGGGGACCCTGATGAACAGGCCAGGCCAACTTTGGGGCCTCTAGGGCCTTCCTAGGCAGAGTTATGGGCCTTGCAAAAGGGCAAGGCGAATATGGCTCAAAAAAAGTCCAAATCCAATGGAAAATATGACCGTAGGGGGGACCCTGATGAACAGGCCAGGCCAACTTTGGGGCCTCTAGGGCCTTCCTAGGCAGAGTTATGGGCCTTGCAAAAGGGCAAGGCGAATGTGGCTCAAAAAAAGTCCAAATCCAATGGAAAATATGACCGTAGGGGGGACCCTGATGAACAGGCCAGGCCAACTTTGGGGCCTCTAGGGCCTTCCTAGGCAGAGTTATGGGCCTTGCAAAAGGGCAAGGCGAATGTGGCTCAAAAAAAGTCCAAATCCAATGGAAAATATGACCGTAGGGGGGACCCTGATGAACAGGCCAGGCCAACTTTGGGGCCTCTAGGGCCTTCCTAGGCAGAGTTATGGGCCTTGCAAAAGGGCAAGGCGAATGTGGCTCAAAAAAAGTCCAAATCCAATGGAAAATATGACCGTAGGGGGGACCCTGATGAACAGGCCAGGCCAACTTTGGGGCCTCTAGGGCCTTCCTAGGCAGAGTTATGGGCCTTGCAAAAGGCAAGGCGAATGTGGCTCAAAAAAAGTCCAAATCCAATGGAAAATATGACCGTAGGGGGGACCCTGATGAACAGGCCAGGCCAACTTTGGGGCCTCTAGGGCCTTCCTAGGCAGAGTTATGGGCCTTGCAAAAGGGCAAGGCGAATGTGGCTCAAAAAAAGTCCAAATCCAATGGAAAATATGACCGTAGGGGGGACCCTGATGAACAGGCCAGGCCAACTTTGGGGCCTCTAGGGCCTTCCTAGGCAGAGTTATGGGCCTTGCAAAAGGGCAAGGCGAATGTGGCTCAAAAAAAGTCCAAATCCAATGGAAAATATGACCGTAGGGGGGACCCTGATGAACAGGCCAGGCCAACTTTGGGGCCTCTAGGGCCTTCCTAGGCAGAGTTATGGGCCTTGCAAAAGGGCAAGGCGAATGTGGCTCAAAAAAAGTCCAAATCCAATGGAAAATATGACCGTAGGGGGGACCCTGATGAACAGGCCAGGCCAACTTTGGGGCCTCTAGGGCCTTCCTAGGCAGAGTTATGGGCCTTGCAAAAGGGCAAGGCGAATGTGGCTCAAAAAAAGTCCAAATCCAATGGAAAATATGACCGTAGGGGGGACCCTGATGAACAGGCCAGGCCAACTTTGGGGCCTCTAGGGCCTTCCTAGGCAGAGTTATGGGCCTTGCAAAAGGGCAAGGCGAATGTGGCTCAAAAAAAGTCCAAATCCAATGGAAAATGTGACCGTAGGGGGGACCCTGATGTACAGGCCAGGCCAACTTTGGGGCCTCTAGGGCCTTCCTAGGCAGAGTTATGGGCCTTGCAAAAGGGCAAGGCGAATGTGGCTCAAAAAAAGTCCAAATCCAATGGAAAATCTGACCGTAGGGGGGACCCTGATGTACAGGCCAGGCCAACTTTGGGGCCTCTAGGGCCTTCCTAGGCAGAGTTATGGGCCTTGCAAAAGGGCAAGGCGAATATGGCTCAAAAAAAGTCCAAATCCAATGGAAAATATGACCGTAGGGAGGACCCTGATGAACAGGCCAGGCCAACTTTGGGGCCTCTAGGGCCTTCCTAGGCAGAGTTATGGGCCTTGCAAAAGGGCAAGGCGAATGTGGCTCAAAAAAAGTCCAAATCCAATGGAAAATGTGACCGTAGGGGGGACCCTGATGTACAGGCCAGGCCAACTTTGGGGCCTCTAGGGCCTTCCTAGGCAGAGTTATGGGCCTTGCAAAAGGGCAAGGCGAATATGGCTCAAAAAAAGTCCAAATCCAATGGAAAATATGACCGTAGGGAGGACCCTGATGAACAGGCCAGGCCAACTTTGGGGCCTCTAGGGCCTTCCTAGGCAGAGTTATGGGCCTTGCAAAAGTGCAAGGCGAATATGGCTCAAAAAAAGTCCAAATCCAATGGAAAATGTGACCGTAGGGGGGACCCTGATGTACAGGCCAGGCCAACTTTGGGGCCTCTAGGGCCTTCCTAGGCAGAGTTATGGGCCTTGCAAAAGGGCAAGGCGAATGTGGCTCAAAAAAAGTCCAAATCCAATGGAAAATATGACCGTAGGGGGGACCCTGATGAACAGGCCAGGCCAACTTTGGGGCCTCTAGGGCCTTCCTAGGCAGAGTTATGGGCCTTGCAAAAGGGCAAGGCGAATGTGGCTCAAAAAAAGTCCAAATCCAATGGAAAATATGACCGTAGGGGGGACCCTGATGTACAGGCCAGGCCAACTTTGGGGCCTCTAGGGCCTTCCTAGGCAGAGTTATGGGCCTTGCAAAAGGGCAAGGCGAATGTGGCTCAAAAAAAGTCCAAATCCAATGGAAAATATGACCGTAGGGGGGACCCTGATGAACAGGCCAGGCCAACTTTGGGGCCTCTAGGGCCTTCCTAGGCAGAGTTATGGGCCTTGCAAAAGGGCAAGGCGAATGTGGCTCAAAAAAAGTCCAAATCCAATGGAAAATGTGACCGTAGGGGGGACCCTGATGTACAGGCCAGGCCAACTTTGGGGCCTCTAGGGCCTTCCTAGGCAGAGTTATGGGCCTTGCAAAAGGGCAAGGCGAATGTGGCTCAAAAAAAGTCCAAATCCAATGGAAAATATGACCGTAGGGGGGACCCTGATGTACAGGCCAGGCCAACTTTGGGGCCTCTAGGGCCTTCCTAGGCAGAGTTATGGGCCTTGCAAAAGGGCAAGGCGAATGTGGCTCAAAAAAAGTCCAAATCCAATGGAAAATCTGACCGTAGGGGGGACCCTGATGTACAGGCCAGGCCAACTTTGGGGCCTCTAGGGCCTTCCTAGGCAGAGTTATGGGCCTTGCAAAAGGGCAAGGCGAATATGGCTCAAAAAAAGTCCAAATCCAATGGAAAATATGACCGTAGGGAGGACCCTGATGAACAGGCCAGGCCAACTTTGGGGCCTCTAGGGCCTTCCTAGGCAGAGTTATGGGCCTTGCAAAAGGGCAAGGCGAATGTGGCTCAAAAAAAGTCCAAATCCAATGGAAAATGTGACCGTAGGGGGGACCCTGATGTACAGGCCAGGCCAACTTTGGGGCCTCTAGGGCCTTCCTAGGCAGAGTTATGGGCCTTGCAAAAGGGCAAGGCGAATATGGCTCAAAAAAAGTCCAAATCCAATGGAAATATGACCGTAGGGAGGACCCTGATGAACAGGCCAGGCCAACTTTGGGGCCTCTAGGGCCTTCCTAGGCAGAGTTATGGGCCTTGCAAAAGGTGCAAGGCGAATATGGCTCAAAAAAAGTCCAAATCCAATGGAAAATGTGACCGTAGGGGGGACCCTGATGTACAGGCCAGGCCAACTTTGGGGCCTCTAGGGCCTTCCTAGGCAGAGTTATGGGCCTTGCAAAAGGGCAAGGCGAATGTGGCTCAAAAAAAGTCCAAATCCAATGGAAAATATGACCGTAGGGGGGACCCTGATGAACAGGCCAGGCCAACTTTGGGGCCTCTAGGGCCTGGGCCTTCTCAAAAAAAGTCCTAGGCAGAGTTATGGGCCTTGCAAAAGGGCAAGGCGAATGTGGCTCAAAAAAAGTCCAAATCCAATGGAAAATGTGACCGTAGGGGGGACCCTGATGTACAGGCCAGGCCAACTTTGGGGCCTCTAGGGCCTTCCTAGGCAGAGTTATGGGCCTTGCAAAAGGGCAAGGCGAATATGGCTCAAAAAAAGTCCAAATCCAATGGAAAATCTGACCGTAGGGGGGACCCTGATGTACAGGCCAGGCCAACTTTGGGGCCTCTAGGGCCTTCCTAGGCAGAGTTATGGGCCTTGCAAAAGGGCAAGGCGAATATGGCTCAAAAAAAGTCCAAATCCAATGGAAAATATGACCGTAGGGAGGACCCTGATGAACAGGCCAGGCCAACTTTGGGGCCTCTAGGGCCTTCCTAGGCAGAGTTATGGGCCTTGCAAAAGGGCAAGGCGAATGTGGCTCAAAAAAAGTCCAAATCCAATGGAAAATGTGACCGTAGGGGGGACCCTGATGTACAGGCCAGGCCAACTTTGGGGCCTCTAGGGCCTTCCTAGGCAGAGTTATGGGCCTTGCAAAAGGGCAAGGCGAATATGGCTCAAAAAAAGTCCAAATCCAATGGAAAATATGACCGTAGGGAGGACCCTGATGAACAGGCCAGGCCAACTTTGGGGCCTCTAGGGCCTTCCTAGGCAGAGTTATGGGCCTTGCAAAAGTGCAAGGCGAATATGGCTCAAAAAAAGTCCAAATCCAATGGAAAATGTGACCGTAGGGGGGACCCTGATGTACAGGCCAGGCCAACTTTGGGGCCTCTAGGGCCTTCCTAGGCAGAGTTATGGGCCTTGCAAAAGGGCAAGGCGAATGTGGCTCAAAAAAAGTCCAAATCCAATGGAAAATATGACCGTAGGGGGGACCCTGATGAACAGGCCAGGCCAACTTTGGGGCCTCTAGGGCCTTCCTAGGCAGAGTTATGGGCCTTGCAAAAGGGCAAGGCGAATGTGGCTCAAAAAAAGTCCAAATCCAATGGAAAATATGACCGTAGGGGGGACCCTGATGAACAGGCCAGGCCAACTTTGGGGCCTCTAGGGCCTTCCTAGGCAGAGTTATGGGCCTTGCAAAAGGGCAAGGCGAATATGGCTCAAAAAAAGTCCAAATCCAATGGAAAATGTGACCGTAGGGGGGACCCTGATGTACAGGCCAGGCCAACTTTGGGGCCTCTAGGGCCTTCCTAGGCAGAGTTATGGGCCTTGCAAAAGGGCAAGGCGAATGTGGCTCAAAAAAAGTCCAAATCCAATGGAAAATATGACCGTAGGGGGGACCCTGATGAACAGGCCAGGCCAACTTTGGGGCCTCTAGGGCCTTCCTAGGCAGAGTTATGGGCCTTGCAAAAGGGCAAGGCGAATGTGGCTCAAAAAAAGTCCAAATCCAATGGAAAATATGACCGTAGGGGGGACCCTGATGAACAGGCCAGGCCAACTTTGGGGCCTCTAGGGCCTTCCTAGGCAGAGTTATGGGCCTTGCAAAAGGGCAAGGCGAATGTGGCTCAAAAAAAGTCCAAATCCAATGGAAAATATGACCGTAGGGGGGACCCTGATGTACAGGCCAGGCCAACTTTGGGGCCTCTAGGGCCTTCCTAGGCAGAGTTATGGGCCTTGCAAAAGGGCAAGGCGAATGTGGCTCAAAAAAAGTCCAAATCCAATGGAAAATATGACCGTAGGGGGGACCCTGATGAACAG